>NW_027189317.1:89627-141203 GCF_040958095.1 Procambarus clarkii | reverse complement strand
GTTTCCTATCACCGAATGCCTCTGTTCACCTAGTAGTAAGTAAGTATCCAGGAGTTAGTTAGGTTAGATTGGGTTAGATTAGTTTAGGCTAGGAAATAGGCTAGGTTTGTAAAATTGAAATAGGGCTGTAATTGTTGGTAGCGTTTCCTATCACCGAGTGCCTCTGTTCACCTAGCAGTAAGTAAGTATCCAAAATTAGTTAGTTTAGGTTAGGTTAGATTAGGTTACGTTAGTTTTGGCTAAGAAATAGGCTAGGTTTGTAGAAAAAGAAATAGGGCTTTAATTGTTGGTAGCGTTTCCTATCACCGAATTCCTCTGTTCACCTAGCAGTAAATAGGTATCCAGGAGTTAGTTAGGTTAGGTTAGGTTAGATTAGGTTAGGTTGGTTTAGGCCTAGGTTTGTAGAAATAGGGCTGTAATTGTTGGTAGTGTTTCCTATGACCGAATGCCTCTGTTCACCTAGCAGTAAATAGGTATCCAGGAGTTAGTTAGGTTAGGTTAGATTGGGTTAGGTTAGTTAAGGCTAGGAATAGGCTAGGTTTGTAGAAATAAAAAAAGGGTTCTAATTGTTGGTAGAGTTTCCTATTACCGATTGCCTCTGTTTACCTAGCAGTTAATAGGTATCCAAGAGTTAGTTAGGTTAGGTTAGGTTAGGTTAGATTAGCTTAGGTTAGGTTAGATTAGGTTAGATTAGGTTAGGTTAGATTAAATTAGGTTGGTTTAGGCTAGGTTTGTAGAAATGAGGCTGTAATTGTTGGTAGCGTTTCCTATCACCGAATGCCTGTGTTCACCTAGCAGTAAATAGGTATCCAGGAGTTACTAATTAAGCTAGCTACTTGGGGCATGGTGAGTGAGTGAGAGTTAGTTAGTCAGTCACTAGTTGGACCTTGTGGGGTGGTGGGTGTTGGAGACCACTATAAGCCTAACATGTATAAAGTGCCTGTCTGCCTGTCCCCCGACTCAATGATGTTACATGTATTGACTAAATGAAGCCTAAGAGAGCATAGCCAAGGCCTAAGATGAGTTTTTGTCAGCAGCAGCAGCAACTTGTGCGAGATCAGTGGCAGCGGCGGCATCCCATCCTTTTCTATTTTGGAGCAACAGTAGTAGTAGTAAAATTAGTAGTAGTCCATTTGTTGTTGGTTAATTTGACTAAATAGTTGCAATAAGTGCTATCATTAATGGAGAATTGGCTGCTATGTGTGAGTATCCTCCGCCTACCTGCCCGCCCGCCGCAGTTACCATTATCTTGTCTCACTCACTCACATGTGATTAGTTACTACTTGTATACAATAGCAACGGCCATATTACCTACCTATCACCTTGAGAACACTGCGTCTCGTCCCATACATCAGTCAGGTTAAGCACCGTTGACTTTGGTTAGTACTTGGATGGGTGTCCTGCCTGGGAACACCAACTGCTGCTGATGGTATACATATTTGGGCAGTCTCCGTGGGTCAGTGTGTGTGTGTGTGTACAAGAATGTCGCACATGGAAATGTGTACATGCCATTTTAATAATAGTTTACCATCCATGAAGAAAACGTCTACCTATTTCTCATTCCATTGTCTCTCTCTGCCGGCCGGCCTACCTACCTGCTAAAACTTGTCCACTCAATATGCTGTTGAATATCTATCTCCAGTGATCACTTACCCTTAATTCCTACATTATTAACCAAATGATCTCATTAACAAATCTCTACACAAATCAACCACCTACCTTCCTGCTAACATCAATCACAACAACTAATACACTCAACTCAGTCCCAAACACTTTTCTTATTCCTTCCTCAACACCTCGCCCTATATAACCTATCTTACAAAATTAAATTTAAATACCTAACTGCCAACCCATCCCCCATCCCTTCCCTCCCCTCCCCCCCCTCAACCACACTTCCCTCTGTAGCTCCTCCGGACCCCTCCATACCCCAATGACCCCTCCCAAACCAAAACTCTCCACCCCATACAATAGAGGCCGCCGTACCCCTACCCCTCATACCACCCCCACAATTACCCCACAATCCCCATCCCCTGCCCAACACAGAAAATTGCGGCCACAACGCTATATTTAACCAGCTAAAACTTTCGTTCCTTCGCCCATGTACTATTTATTCTTGAAATAAAACAAGGAAAAACACAAACTGGATTTTCCTTTCGTAGTAAAACATATATTTTGCAGAACGAGGCCTAAAATAGCACATATTAGATATTGGGTTACTTGTTTACCATTCACAAACTCTTTTGGAAACACCACACTAATTATTAATTAATACATACTTTTAAACACACACACACACACATGTCAGTTAGCCTAAATTCTCCAACATTCATTCATAAACCGCCTGTCAGGACTGCAACCTCATCAAACAAAGCTGTCAGGTATTTCTAACTGACAACACAAGATAACAACTTCACATATCAATCATTGCAACTGTTGATCAAAAGATACTAACTAACCTTGCTATGAGATATAAATACAAGTGAAAAATTTGATCCTGAAGGCAACTCCAGCGTGGCCTAGTCAGATAGAACATATTCTTAATCTGGATAGACCTGCATTCGAGCCTGTCGGAACAGTTGCAAGTACAGGGCACAGATTTCTCTGTGTGTCCCCTCATGTAGGAGCATCAGTTTCGATAGACTCTCTGGATAGCCGAAGAGTGATTGACTGACCCCTTAGAATGTGGGGAAGGTTGAAGTCCGGGGCCCACGTACGGATACCTGGATCCACTGACCTCTAGGAGGTCTTTCAATCCACCTGGATTTCAGGTGGGGAGAAGGGAGGCAATTTGGGTCGACACAAATAGCTTCCTGGACCCAAAACCGCATGAGTACACGGACACGCACACAGACACTCATGGACTCTGACACGAACCAAAGGTTCGTGTCAGATAATAAGAAGCGAGAATAGGTTGGTTAGGTTAGGTTGGTTAGGTTAGGTTGGTTAGGTTGGTTGGTTAGGTTGGTTGGTTAAGTTGGTTGGTTGGTTAGGTTGGTTCGTTAGGTTGGTTAGGTTGGTTGGTTAGGTTGGTTGGTTAGGTTGGTTAGGTTGGTTGGTTGGTTAGGTTGGTTGGTTGGTTTGGTTAGGTTGGTTGGTTAGGTAGGTTGGTTAGGTTGGCTGGTTAGGATGGTTAGGTTGGTTGGTTAGGCTGGTTGGTTGGTTAGGTTGGTTAGTTAGGCTGGTTGGTTAGGTTAGGTTGGTTAGTTTGGTTGGTTAGGTTTGTTGGTTAGGTTAGATTGCTTAGGTTGGTTGATTAGGTTGGTTGATTTGGTTGGTTGATTTTGTTGGTTGGTTAGGTTAGGTAGCTTAGGTTGGTTGACTAGGTTGGTTAGGTTGGTTGGTTTGGTTGGTTGGTTAGGTGGGTTAGGTTAGGTGGGTTGTTTGGTTAGGTTTTGGTTAGGTGGGATAATTAGGTTAGGTTGTTGGTTGGTTAGGTTAGGTTGCTTAGGTTGGTTGATTAGGTTGCTTAGGTTGTTTGATTAGGTTGGTTAGGTTAGGTTGCTTAGGTTGGTTGATTAGGTTGGTTAGGTTGGTTGGTAAGGTTGGTTAGGTTGGTTAGAATTAGAATTTGAGGTTAGAATTTTAGGTTAGAACAAACATAAGTATGGTTTAATAAGCAATTTAGATAATATGTACGCTTAGGTTGGTTAAGTTGGGTTGGTTAGGGATGTTGGTAAGGTACAGTTAAGGTTGGTTATTTTGTAGTTGACTGTGTAAGGCAATATTTGTATTATTCCACTGACTGATATATATATATATATATATATATATATATATATATATATATATATATATATATATATATATATATATATATATTATATATATATTATATTTCGGTTAGGTTAGGTTGGTTTAGGCTAGGAAATAGGCTACGTTTGTAAAAATAGCAATAGGTAAAAAATAAAAAAATGAATAAAGTATAAATAAATTATAATTTATTTAAAAACAATAAAAATATGAAGAGAAAAAAATAGCTTTAATTTTAGGTAACGTATCTTATCACCGAATGCCTCTGTTCACCTATCAGTAAATAGGTATCCAGGAGTTGGTTAGGTTAGGTTAGTTTTGGCTAGGAAATAAGCTACGTTTGGAGGGTTAGGTTAGGTTATTTTTGGCTAGGAAATAGGCTAGGTTTGTAGAAATAGGGCAGTAATTGTAGGTAGCGTTTCCTATCACCGAATGCCTCTATTCACCTAGCAGTAAATAGGTATCCAGAAGTTAGTTAGTTAGGTTAGTTTAGATAAGGTTAGGTTAGGTTAAATTAGTTAGGTTAGGTTAGATTAGGTTAGGTTAGTTATTGCTGGGAAATAGGCTAGGTTTGTAGAAATAAAAATAGGGTTGTAACTGTTGGTAGCAATTCTTATCACCGAATGCCTCTGTTCACCTAGCAGTAAATAGGTATGTAGGAGTTAGTTAGGATAGGTTAGGTTAGGTTAGATTAGGTTAGATTTGTTTTGGCTAGGAAATAGGCTAGGTTTGTAGAAATAGAAAAAGGGCTGTAATTGTTGGTAACGTTTCCTATCACCGAATGCCTCTGTTCACCTAGTAGTAAGTAAGTATCCAGGAGTTAGTTAGGTTAGATTGGGTTAGATTAGTTTAGGCTAGGAAATAGGCTAGGTTTGTAGAAATTGAAATAGGGCTGTAATTGTTGGTAGCGTTTCCTATCACCGAGTGCCTCTGTTCACCTAGCAGTAAGTAAGTATCCAAAAGTTAGTTAGTTTAGGTTAGGTTAGATTAGGTTACGTTAGTTTTGGCTAAGAAATAGGCTAGGTTTGTAGAAAAAGAAATAGGGCTTTAATTGTTGGTAGCGTTTCCTATCACCGAATTCCTCTGTTCACCTAGCAGTAAATAGGTATCCAGGAGTTAGTTAGGTTAGGTTAGGTTAGATTAGGTTAGGTTGGTTTAGGCCTAGGTTTGTAGAAATAGGGCTGTAATTGTTGGTAGTGTTTCCTATGACCGAATGCCTCTGTTCACCTAGCAGTAAAATAGGTATCCAGGAGTTAGTTAGGTTAGGTAGATTGGGGTTAGGTTAGTTAAGGCTAGGAAATAGGCTAGTTTGTAGAAATAAAAAAAGGGTTCTAATTGTTGGTAGAGTTTCCTATTACCGATTGCCTCTGTTTACCTAGCAGTTAATAGGTATCCAAGAGTTAGTTTCAGGTTAGGTTAGGTTAGGTTAGATTAGCTTAGGTTAGGTTAGATTAGTTAGATTAGGTTATGTTAGATTAAATTAGGTTGGTTTAGGCTAGGTTTGTAGAAATGAGGCTGTAATTGTTGGTAGCGTTTCCTATCACCGAATGCCTGTGTTCACCTAGCAGTAAATAGGTATCCAGGAGTTACTAATTAAGCTAGCTACTTGGGGCATGGTGAGTGAGTGAGGTTAGTTAGTCAGTCACTAGTTGGACCTTGTGGGGTGGTGGGTGTTGGAGACCACTATAAGCCTAACATGTATAAAGTGCCTGTCTGCCTGTCCCCCGACTCAATGATGTTACATGTATTGACTAAATGAAGCCTAAGAGAGCATAGCCAAGGCCTAGGATGAGTTATTTGTCAGCAGCAGCAGCAACTTGTGCGAGATCAGTGGCAGCGGCGGCATCCCATCCTTTTCTATTTTGGAGCAACAGTAGTAGTAGTAGTAAAATTAGTAGTAGTCCATTTGTTGTTGGTTAATTTGACTAAATAGTTGCAATAAGTGCTATCATTAATGGAGAATTGGCTGCTATGTGTGAGTATCCTTCCGCCTACCTGCCCGCCCGCCGCAGTTACCATTATCTTGTCTCACTCACTCACATGTGATTAGTTACTACTTGTATACAATAGCAACGGCCATATTACCTACCTATCACCTTGAGAACACTGCGTCTCGTCCCATACATCAGTCAGGTTAAGCACCGTTGACTTTGGTTAGTACTTGGATGGGTGTCCTGCCTGGGAACACCAACTGCTGCTGATGGTATACAAATTTGGGCAGTCTCCGTGGGTCAGTGTGTGTGTGTGTGTGTACAAGAATGTCCGCACATGGAAATGTGTACATGCCATTTTAATAATAGTTTACCATCCATGAAGAAAACGTCTACCTATTTCTCATTCCATTGTCTCTCTCTGCCGGCCGGCCTACCTACCCTGCTAAAACTTGTCCACTCAATATGCTGTTGAATATCTATCTCCAGTGATCACTTACCCTTAATTCCTACATTATTAACCAAATGATCTCATTAACAAATCTCTACACAAATCAACCACCTACCTTCCTGCTAACATCAATCACAACAACTAATACACTCAACTCAGTCCCAAACACTTTTCTTATTCCTTCCTCAACACCTCGCCCTATATAACCTATCTTACAAAATTAAATTTAAATACCTAACTGCCAACCCATCCCCCATCCCTTCCCCTCCCCTCCCCCCCCCCTCAACCACACTTCCCTCTGTAGCTCCTCCGGACCCCTCCATACCCCAATGACCCCTCCCAAACCAAACTCTCCACCCCATACAATAGAGGGCCGCCGTACCCCTACCCCTCATACCACCCCCACAATTACCCCACAATCCCCATCCCCCTGCCCAACACAGAAAATTGCGGCCACAACGCTATATTTAACCAGCTAAAACTTTCGTTCCTTCGCCCATGTACTATTTATTCTTGAAATAAAACAAGGAAAAAACACAAACTGGATTTTCCTTTCGTAGTAAAACATATATTTTGCAGAACGAGGCCTAAAATAGCACATATTAGATATTGGGTTACTTGTTTACCATTCACAAACTCTTTTGGAAACACCACACTAATTATTAATTAATACATACTTTTAAACACACACACACACACACACATGTCAGTTAGCCTAAATTCTCCAACATTCATTCAATAAAACCGCCTGTCAGGACTGCAACCTCATCAAACAAGCTGTCAGGTATTTCTAACTGACAACACAAGATAACAACTTCACATATCAATCATTGCAACTGTTGATCAAAAGATACTAACTAACCTTGCTATGAGATATAAATACAACTGAAAAATTTGATCCTGAAGGCAACTCCAGCGTGGCCTAGTCAGATAGAACATATTCTTAATCTGGATAGACCTGCATTCGAGCCTGTCGGAACAGTTGCAAGTACAAGGGCACAGATTTCTCTGTGTGTCCCCTCATGTAGGAGCATCAGTTTCGATAGACTCTCTGGATAGCCGAAGAGTGATTGACTGACCCCTTAGAATGTGGGGAAGGTTTGAAGTCCGGGGGCCCACGTACGGATACCTGGATCCACTGACCTCTAGGAGGTCTTTCAATCCACCTGGATTTCAGGTGGGGAGAAGGGAGGCAATTTGGGTCGACACAAATAGCTTCCTGGACCCAAAACCGCATGAGTACACGGACACGCACACAGACACTCATGGACTCTGACACGAACCAAAGGTTTCGTGTCAGATAATAAGAAGCGAGAATAGGTTGGTTAGGTTAGGTTGGTTAGGTTAGGTTGGTTAGGTTGGTTGGTTAGGTTGGTTGGTTAAGTTGGTTGGTTGGTTAGGTTGGTTCGTTAGGTTGGTTAGGTTGGTTGGTTAGGTTGGTTGGTTAGGTTGGTTAGGTTGGTTGGTTGGTTAGGTTAGGTTGGTTGGTTTGGTTAGGTTGGTTGGTTAGGTAGGTTGGTTAGGTTGGCTGGTTAGGATGGTTAGGTTGGTTGGTTAGGCTGGTTGGTTGGTTAGGTTGGTTAGTTAGGCTGGTTGGTTAGGTTAGGTTGGTTAGTTTGGTTGGTTAGGTTTGTTGGTTAGGTTAGGTTAGATTGCTTAGGTTGGTTGATTAGGTTGGTTGATTTGGTTGGTTGATTTTGTTGGTTGGTTAGGTTAGGTAGCTTAGGTTGGTTGACTAGGTTGGTTAGGTTGGTTGGTTTGGTTGGTTGGTTAGGTGGGTTAGGTTAGGTGGGTTGTTTGGTTAGGTAATTGGTTAGGTGGGATAATTAGGTTAGGTTGGTTGGTTAGGTTAGGTTGCTTAGGTTGGTTGATTAGGTTGCTTAGGTTGTTGATTAGGTTGGTTAGGTTAGGTTGCTTAGGTTGGTTGATTAGGTTGGTTAGGTTGGTTGGTAAGGTTGGTTTAGGTTGGTTAGAATTAGAATTTGAGGTTAGAATTTTAGGTTAGAACAAACATAAGTATGGTTTAATAAGCAATTTAGATAATATGTACGCCTAGGTTGGTTAAGTTGGGTTGGTTAGGGAATGTTGGTAAGGTACAGTTAAGGTTGGTTTATTTTGTAGTTGACTGTGTAAGGCAATATTCGTATTATTCCACTGACTGATATATATATATATATATATATAATATATATATATATATATATATAATATATTATATATATATATATATATATATATATATATATATATATAATATATATATATTATATATATATATATTATATTTCGGTTAGGTTTGTTGGTTTAGGCTAGGAAATAGGCTAGCGTTTGTAAAAATAGCAATAGGTAAAACAATAAAAAAAATGAATAAAGTATAAATAAATTATAATTTATTTAAAAACATAAAAATATGAAGAGAAAAAAATAGCTTAATTTTAGGTAACGTATCTTATCACCGAATGCCTCTGTTCACCTATCAGTAAATAGGTATCCAGGAGTTGGTTAGGTTAGGTTAGTTTTGACTAGGAAATAAGCTACGTTTGGAGGGTTAGGTTAGGTTATTTTTGGCTAGGAAATAGGCTAGGTTTGTAGAAATAGGGCAGTAATTGTAGGTAGCGTTTCCTATCACCGAATGCCTCTATTCACCTAGCAGTAAATAGGTATCCAAAAGTTAGTTAGTTAGGTTAGTTTAGATAAGGTTAGGTTAGGTTAAATTAGGTTAGGTTAGGTTAGATTAGGTTAGGTTAGTTATTGCTGGGAAATAGGCTAGGTTTGTAGAAATAAAAAATAGGGTTGTAACTGTTGGTAGCAATTCTTATCACCGAATGCCTCTGTTCACCTAGCAGTAAATAGGTATGTAGGAGTTAGTTAGGATAGGTTAGGTTAGGTTAGATTAGGTTAGATTTGTTTTGGCTAGGAAATAGGCTAGGTTTGTAGAAATAGAAAAAGGGCTGTAATTGTTGGTAACGTTTCCTATCACCGAATGCCTCTGTTCACCTAGTAGTAAGTAAGTATCCAGGAGTTAGTTAGGTTAGATTGGGGTTAGATTAGTTTAGGCTAGGAAATAGGCTAGGTTTGTAGAAATTGAAATAGGGCTGTAATTGTTGGTAGCGTTTCCTATCACCGAGTGCCTCCTGTTCACCTAGCAGTAAAGTAAGTATCCAAAAGTTAGTTAGTTTAGGTTAGGTTAGATTAGGTTACGTTAGTTTTGGCTAAGAAATAGGCTAGGTTTGTAGAAAAAAGAAATAGGGCTTTAATTGTTGGTAGCGTTTCCTATCACCGAATTCCTCTGTTCACCTAGCAGTAAAATAGGTATCCAGGAGTTAGTTAGGTTAGGTTAGGTTAGATTAGGTTAGGTTGGTTTAGGCCTAGGTTTGTAGAAATAGGGCTGTAATTGTTGGTAGTGTTTCCTATGACCGAATGCCCTCTGTTCACCTAGCAGTAAATAGGTATCCAGGAGTTAGTTTAGGTTAGGTTAGATTGGGTTAGGTATAGTTAAGGCTAGGAAATAGGCTAGGTTTGTAGAAATAAAAAAAGGGGTTCTAATTGTTGGTAGAGTTTCCTATTACCGATTGCCTCTGTTTACCTAGCAGTTAATAGGTATCCAAGAGTTAGTTAGGTTAGGTTAGGTTAGGTTAGATTAGCTTAGGTTAGGTTAGATAGGTTAGATTAGGTTAGGTTAGATTAAATTAGGTTGGTTTAGGCCTAGGTTTGTAGAAATGAGGCTGTAATTGTTGGTAGCGTTTCCTATCACCGAATGCCTGTGTTCACCCAGCAGTAAATAGGTATCCAGGAGTTACTAATTAAGCTAGCTACTTGGGGCATGGTGAGTGAGTGAGGGTTAGTCAGTCACTAGTTGGACCTTGTGGGGTGGTGGGTGTTGGAGACCACTATAAGCCTAACATGTATAAAGTGCCTGTCTGCCTGTCCCCCGACTCAATGATGTTACATGTATTGACTAAATGAAGCCTAAGAGAGCATAGCCAAGGCCTAAGATGAGTTTTTTGTCAGCAGCAGCAGCAACTTGTGCGAGATCAGTGGCAGCGGCGGCATCCCATCCTTTTCTATTTTTGGAGCACACAGTATAGTAGTAGTAAATTGTTAGTAGTCCATTTGTTGTTGGTTAATTTGACTAAATAGTTGCAATAAGTGCTATCATTAATGGAGAATTGGCTGCTATGTGTGGAGTATCCTCCGCCTACCTGCCCGCCCGCCGCAGTTTACCATTATCTTGTCTCACTCACTCACATGTGATTAGTTACTACTTGTATACAATAGCAACGGCCATATTACCTACCTATCACCTTGAGAACACTGCGTCTCGTCCCATACATCAGTCAGGTTAAGCACCGTTGACTTTGGTTAGTACTTGGATGGGTGTCCTGCCTGGGAACACCAACCTGCTGCTGATGGTATACAATATTGGGGCAGTTCTCCGTGGGTCAGTGTGTGTGTGTGTGTACAAGAATGTC
The DNA here is from genome assembly GCF_040958095.1 of Procambarus clarkii. Taxonomy (NCBI): domain Eukaryota; kingdom Metazoa; phylum Arthropoda; class Malacostraca; order Decapoda; family Cambaridae; genus Procambarus; species Procambarus clarkii. The sequence continues at coordinate 130,599 of NW_027189317.1, read as the reverse complement.
GCACATGGAAATGTGTACATGCCATTTTAATAATAGTTTACCATCCATGAAGAAAACGTCTACCTATTTCTCATTCCATTGTCTCTCTCTGCCGGCCGGCCTACCTACCTGCTAAAACTTGTCCACTCAATATGCTGTTGAATATCTATCTCCAGTGATCACTTACCCTTAATTCCTACATTATTAACCAAATGATCTCATTAACAAATCTCTACACAAATCAACCACCTACCTTCCTGCTAACATCAATCACAACAACTAATACACTCAACTCAGTCCCAAACACTTTTCTTATTCCTTCCTCAACACCTCGCCCTATATAACCTATCTTACAAAATTAAATTTAAATACCTAACTGCCAACCCATCCCCCATCCCTTCCCTCCTCCCCCCCCCCTCAACCACACTTCCCTCTGTAGCTCCTCCGGACCCCTCCATACCCAATGACCCCTCCCAAACCAAAACTCTCCACCCCATACAATAGAGGCCGCCGTACCCCTACCCCTCATACCACCCCCACAATTACCCCACAATCCCCATCCCCTGCCCAACACAGAAAATTGCGGCCACAACGCTATATTTAACCAGCTAAAACTTTCGTTCCTTCGCCCATGTACTATTTATTCTTGAAATAAAACAAGGAAAAACACAAACTGGATTTTCCTTTCGTAGTAAAACATATATTTTGCAGAACGAGGCCTAAAATAGCACATATTAGATATTGGGTTACTTGTTTACCATTCACAAACTCTTTTGGAAACACCACACTAATTATTAATTAATACATACTTTTAAACACACACACACACACACACATGTCAGTTAGCCTAAATTCTCCAACATTCATTCATAAAACCGCCTGTCAGGACTGCAACCTCATCAAACAAAGCTGTCAGGTATTTCTAACTGACAACACAAGATAACAACTTCACATATCAATCATTGCAACTGTTGATCAAAAGATACTAACTAACCTTGCTATGAGATATAAATACAAGTGAAAAATTTGATCCTGAAGGCAACTCCAGCGTGGCCTAGTCAGATAGAACATATTCTTAATCTGGATAGACCTGCATTCGAGCCTGTCGGAACAGTTGCAAGTACAGGGCACAGATTTCTCTGTGTGTCCCCTCATGTAGGAGCATCAGTTTCGATAGACTCTCTGGATAGCCGAAGAGTGATTGACTGACCCCTTAGAATGTGGGGAAGGTTGAAGTCCGGGGGCCCACGTACGGATACCTGGATCCACTGACCTCTAGGAGGTCTTTCAATCCACCTGGATTTCAGGTGGGGAGAAGGGAGGCAATTTGGGTCGACACAAATAGCTTCCTGGACCCAAAACCGCATGAGTACACGGACACGCACACAGACACTCATGGACTCTGACACGAACCAAAGGTTCGTGTCAGATAATAAGAAGCGAGAATAGGTTGGTTAGGTTAGGTTGGTTAGGTTAGGTTGGTTAGGTTGGTTGGTTAGGTTGGTTGGTTAAGTTGGTTGGTTGGTTAGGTTGGTTCGTTAGGTTGGTTAGGTTGGTTGGTTAGGTTGGTTGGTTAGGTTGGTTAGGTTGGTTGGTTGGTTAGGTTAGGTTGGTTGGTTTGGTTAGGTTGGTTGGTTAGGTAGGTTGGTTAGGTTGGCTGGTTAGGATGGTTAGGTTGGTTGGTTAGGCTGGTTGGTTGGTTAGGTTGGTTAGTTAGGCTGGTTGGTTAGGTTAGGTTGGTTAGTTTGGTTGGTTAGGTTTGTTGTTAGGTTAGGTTAGATTGCTTAGGTTGGTTGATTAGGTTGGTTGATTTGGTTGGTTGATTTTGTTGGTTGGTTAGGTTAGGTAGCTTAGGTTGGTTGACTAGGTTGGTTAGGTTGGTTGGTTTGGTTGGTTGGTTAGGTGGGTTAGGTTAGGTGGGTTGTTTGCTTAGGTTTGGTTAGGTGGGATAATTAGGTTAGGTTGGTTGGTTAGGTTAGGTTGTTGGTTGGTTGTTAGGTGCTTAGGTTGGTGATTAGGTTGCTTAGGTTGTTGATTAGGTTGGTTAGGTTAGGTTGCTTAGGTTGGTTGATTAGGTTGGTTAGGTTGGTTGGTAAGATTGGTTAGGTTGGTTAGAATTAGAATTTGAGGTTAGAATTTTAGGTTAGAACAAACATAAGTATGGTTTAATAAGCAATTTAGATAATATGTACGCTAGGTTGGTTAAGTTGGGTTGGTTAGGGATGTTGGTAAGGTACAGTTAAGGTTGGTTATTTTGTAGTTGACTGTGTAAGGCAATATTTGTATTATTCCACTGACTGATATATATATATATATATATATATATATATATATATATATATATATATATATATATATATATATATATATATATATATTTCGGTTAGGTTAGGTTGGTTTAGGCTAGGAAATAGGCTACGTTTGTAAAAATAGCAATAGGTAAAAAAATAAAAAAATGAATAAAGTATAAATAAATTATAATTTATTTAAAAACAATAAAAATATGAAGAGAAAAAAATAGCTTTAATTTTAGGTAACGTATCTTATCACCGAATGCCTCTGTTCACCTATCAGTAAATAGGTATCCAGGAGTTGGTTAGGTTAGGTTAGTTTAGGCTAGGAAATAAGCTACGTTTGGAGGGTTAGGTTAGGTTATTTTTGGCTAGGAAATAGGCTAGGTTTGTAGAAATAGGGCAGTAATTGTAGGTAGCGTTTCCTATCACCGAATGCCTCTATTCACCTAGCAGTAAATAGGTATCCAGAAGTTAGTTAGTTAGGTTAGTTTAGATAAGGTTAGGTTAGGTTAAATTAGTTAGGTTAGGTTAGATTAGGTTAGGTTAGTTATTGCTGGGAAATAGGCTAGGTTTGTAGAAATAAAAATAGGTTGTAACTGTTGGTAGCAATTCTTATCACCGAATGCCTCTGTTCACCTAGCAGTAAATAGGTATGTAGGAGTTAGTTAGGATAGGTTAGGTTAGGTTAGATTAGGTTAGATTTGTTTTGGCTAGGAAATAGGCTAGGTTTGTAGAAATAGAAAAAGGGCTGTAATTGTTGGTAACGTTTCCTATCACCGAATGCCTCTGTTCACCTAGTAGTAAGTAAGTATCCAGGAGTTAGTTAGGTTAGATTGAGTTAGATTAGTTTAGGCTAGGAAATAGGCTAGGTTTGTAGAAATTGAAATAGGGCTGTAATTGTTGGTAGCGTTTCCTATCACCGAGTGCCTCTGTTCACCTAGCAGTAAGTAAGTATCCAAAAGTTAGTTAGTTTAGGTTAGGTTAGATTAGGTTACGTTAGTTTTGGCTAAGAAATAGGCTAGGTTTGTAGAAAAAGAAATAGGGCTTTAATTGTTGGTAGCGTTTCCTATCACCGAATTCCTCTGTTCACCTAGCAGTAAATAGGTATCCAGGAGTTAGTTAGGTTAGGTTAGGTTAGATTAGGTTAGGTTGGTTTAGGCCTAGGTTTGTAGAAATAGGGCTGTAATTGTTGGTAGTGTTTCCTATGACCGAATGCCTCTGTTCACCTAGCAGTAAATAGGTATCCAGGAGTTAGTTAGGTTAGGTTAGATTGGGTTAGGTTAGTTAAGGCTAGGAAATAGGCTAGGTTTGTAGAAATAAAAAAAGGGTTCTAATTGTTGGTAGAGTTTCCTATTACCGATTGCCTCTGTTTACCTAGCAGTTAATAGGTATCCAAGAGTTAGTTAGGTTAGGTTAGGTTAGGTTAGATTAGCTTAGGTTAGGTTAGATTAGGTTAGATTAGGTTAGGTTAGATTAAATTAGGTTGGTTTAGGCTAGGTTTGTAGAAATGAGGCTGTAATTGTTGGTAGCGTTTCCTATCACCGAATGCCTGTGTTCACCTAGCAGTAAATAGGTATCCAGGAGTTACTAATTAAGCTAGCTACTTGGGGCATGGTGAGTGAGTGAGGGTTAGTTAGTCAGTCACTAGTTGGACCTTGTGGGGTGGTGGGTGTTGGAGACCACTATAAGCCTAACATGTATAAAGTGCCTGTCTGCCTGTCCCCCGACTCAATGATGTTACATGTATTGACTAAATGAAGCCTAAGAGAGCATAGCCAAGGCCTAAGATGAGTTTTTTGTCAGCAGCAGCAGCAACTTGTGCGAGATCAGTGGCAGCGGCGGCATCCCATCCTTTTCTATTTTGGAGCAACAGTAGTAGTAGTAGTAAAATTAGTAGTAGTCCATTTGTTGTTGGTTAATTTGACTAAATAGTTGCAATAAGTGCTATCATTAATGGAGAATTGGCTGCTATGTGTGAGTATCCTCCGCCTACCTGCCCGCCCGCCGCAGTTACCATTATCTTGTCTCACTCACTCACATGTGATTAGTTACTACTTGTATACAATAGCAACGGCCATATTACCTACCTATCACCTTGAGAACACTGCGTCTCGTCCCATACATCAGTCAGGTTAAGCACCGTTGACTTTGGTTAGTACTTGGATGGGTGTCCTGCCTGGGAACACCAACTGCTGCTGATGGTATACAATTTGGGCAGTCTCCGTGGGTCAGTGTGTGTGTGTGTGTACAAGAATGTCGCACATGGAAATGTGTACATGCCATTTTAATAATAGTTTACCATCCATGAAGAAAACGTCTACCTATTTCTCATTCCATTGTCTCTCTCTGCCGGCCGGCCTACCTACCTGCTAAAACTTGTCCACTCAATATGCTGTTGAATATCTATCTCCAGTGATCACTTACCCTTAATTCCTACATTATTAACCAAATGATCTCATTAACAAATCTCTACACAAATCAACCACCTACCTTCCTGCTAACATCAATCACAACAACTAATACACTCAACTCAGTCCCAAACACTTTTCTTATTCCTTCCTCAACACCTCGCCCTATATAACCTATCTTACAAAATTAAATTTAAATACCTAACTGCCAACCCATCCCCCATCCCTTCCCTCCCCTCCCCCCCTCAACCACACTTCCCTCTGTAGCTTCCTCCGGACCCCTCCATACCCCAATGACCCCCTCCCAAACCAAAACTCTCCACCCCATACAATAGAGGCCGCCGTACCCCTACCCCTCATACCACCCCCACAATTACCCCACAATCCCCATCCCCTGCCCAAACACAGAAAATTGCGGCACAACGCTATATTTAACCAGCTAAAACTTTCGTTCCTTCGCCCATGTACTATTTATTCTGTGAAAATAAAAACAAGGAAAAACACAAACTGGATTTTCCTTCGTAGTAAACATATATTTTGCAGAACGAGGCCTAAAATAGCACATATTAGATATTGGGTTACTTGTTTACCATTCACAAACTCTTTTGGAAACACCACACTAATTATTAATTAATACATACTTTTAAACACCACACACACACACACACATGTCAGTTATCCTAAATTCTCCAACATTCATTCATAAAACCGTCCTGTCAGGACTGGCAACCTCATCAAACAAAGCTGTCAGGTATTTCTAACTGACAACACAAGATAACAACTTCACATATCAATCATTGCAACTGTTGATCAAAAGATACTAACTAACCTTGCTATGAGATATAAATACAACTGAAAAATTTGATCCTGAAGGCAACTCCAGCGTGGCCTAGTCAGATAGACATATTCTTAATCTGGATAGACCTGCATTCGAGCCTGTCGGAACAGTTGCAAGTACAGGGCACAGATTTCTCTGTGTGTCCCCTCATGTAGGAGCATCAGTTTCGATAGACTCTCTGGATAGCCGAAGAGTGATTGACTGACCCCTTAGAATGTGGGAAGGGTTTGAAGTCCAGGGGGCCCACTGTACGGATACCTGGATCCACTGACCTCTAGGAGGTCTTTCAATCCACCTGGATTTCAGGTGGGGAGAAGGGAGGCAATTTGGGTCGACACAAATAGCTTCCTGGACCCAAAACCGCATGAGTACACGGACACGCACACAGGACACTCATGGACCTCTGACACGAACCAAAGGTTCGTGTCAGATAATAAGAAGCGAGAATAGGTTGGTTAGGTTAGGTTGTTAGGTTAGGTTGGTTAGGATTGGTTGGTTAGGTTGGTTGGGTTAAGTTGGTTGGTTGGTTAGGTTGTTCGTTAGGTTGGTTAGGTTGGTTGGTTAGGTTGGTTGGTTAGGTTGGTTAGGTTGGTTGGTTGGGTTAGGTTAGGTTGGTTGGTTTGGTTAGGTTGGTTTGGTTAGAGTAGGTTGGTTAGGTTGGCTGGTTAGGATGGTTAGGTTGGTTGGTTAGGCTGGTGGTTGGTTAGGTTGGTTAGTTTAGGCTGTTGGTTAGGTTAGGTTGGTTAGTTTGGTTGGTTAGGTTTGTTGGTTAGGTTAGGGTTAGATTGCTTAGGTTGGTTGATTAGGTTGGTTGATTATGGTTGGTGGTTGATTTTGTTGGTTGGTTAGGTTTAGTAGCTTAGGTTGGTTGACTAGGTTGGTTAGGTTGGTTGGTTTGGTTGGTTTTGTTAGGTGGGTTAGGTTAGGTGGGTTGTTGGTTAGGTTAATGGTTAGGTGGGATAATTAGGTTAGGTTGGTTGGTTAGGTTAGGTTTGCTTAGGTTGGTTGAATTAGGTTGCTTAGGTTGTTTGATTAGGTTGGTTAGGTTAGGTTGCTTAGGTTGGTTGATTAGGTTGGTTAGGTTGGTTGGGTAAGGTTGGTTAGGTTGGTTAGAATTAGAATTTGAGGTTAGAATTTTAGGTTAGAAACAAACATAAGTATGGTTTAATAAGCAATTTAGATAATATGTACGCCTAGGTTGGTTAAGTTGGGTTGGTTAGGGAATGTTGGTAAGGTACAGTTAAGGTTGGTTATTTTGTAGTTGACTGTGTAAGGCAATATTCGTATTATTCCACTGACTGATATATATATATATATATATATATATATATATATATATATATATATATATATATATATATATATATATATATATATATATATATATATTTCGGTTAGGTTAGGTTGGTTTAGGCTAGGAAATAGGCTACGTTTGTAAAAATAGCAATAGGTAAAAAAATAAAAAAAATGAATAAAGTATAAATAAATTATAATTTATTTAAAAACAATAAAAATATGAGAGAAAAAAATAGCTTTAATTTTAGGTAACGTATCTTATCACCGAATGCCTCTGTTCACCTATCAGTAAATAGGTATCCAGGAGTTGGTTAGGTTAGGTTAGTTTTGGCTAGGAAATAAGCTACGTTTGGAGGGTTAGGTTAGGTTATTTTTGGCTAGGAAATAGGCTAGGTTTGTAGAAATAGGGCAGTAATTGTAGGTAGCGTTTCCTATCACCGAATGCCTCTATTCACCTAGCAGTAAATAGGTATCCAAAAGTTAGTTAGTTAGGTTAGTTTAGATAAGGTTAGGTTAGGTTAAATTAGGTTAGGTTAGGTTAGATTAGGTTAGGTTAGTTATTGCTGGGAAATAGGCTAGGTTTGTAGAAATAAAAATAGGGTTGTAACTGTTGGTAGCAATTCTTATCACCGAATGCCTCTGTTCACCTAGCAGTAAATAGGTATGTAGGAGTTAGTTAGGATAGGTTAGGTTAGGTTAGATTAGGTTAGATTTGTTTTGGCTAGGAAATAGGCTAGGTTTGTAGAAATAGAAAAAGGGCTGTAATTGTTGGTAACGTTTCCTATCACCGAATGCCTCTGTTCACCTAGTAGTAAGTAAGTATCCAGGAGTTAGTTAGGTTAGATTGGGTTAGATTAGTTTAGGCTAGGAAATAGGCTAGGTTTGTAGAAATTGAAATAGGGCTGTAATTGTTGGTAGCGTTTCCTATCACCGAGTGCCTCTGTTCACCTAGCAGTAAGTAAGTATCCAAAAGTTAGTTAGTTTAGGTTAGGTTAGATTAGGTTACGTTAGTTTTGGCTAAGAAATAGGCTAGGTTTGTAGAAAAAGAAATAGGGCTTTAATTGTTGGTAGCGTTTCCTATCACCGAATTCCTCTGTTCACCTAGCAGTAAATAGGTATCCAGGAGTTAGTTAGGTTAGGTTAGGTTAGATTAGGTTAGGTTGGTTTAGGCCTAGGTTTGTAGAAATAGGGCTGTAATTGTTGGTAGTGTTTCCTATGACCGAATGCCTCTGTTCACCTAGCAGTAAATAGGTATCCAGGAGTTAGTTAGGTTAGGTTAGATTGGGTTAGGTTAGTTAAGGCTAGGAAATAGGCTAGGTTTGTAGAAATAAAAAAAGGGTTCTAATTGTTGGTAGAGTTTCCTATTACCGATTGCCTCTGTTTACCTAGCAGTTAATAGGTATCCAAGAGTTAGTTAGGTTAGGTTAGGTTAGGTTAGATTAGCTTAGGTTAGGTTAGATTAGGTTAGATTAGGTTAGGTTAGATTAAATTGGGTTGGTTTAGGCTAGGTTTGTAGAAATGAGGCTGTAATTGTTGGTAGCGTTTCCTATCACCGAATGCCTGTGTTCACCCTAGCAGTAAATAGGTATCCAGGAGTTACTAATTAAGCTAGCTACTTGGGGCATGGTGAGTGAGTGAGGGTTAGTTAGTCAGTCACTAGTTGGACCTTGTGGGGTGGTGGGTGTTGGAGACCACTATAAGCCTAACATGTATAAAGTGCCTGTCTGCCTGTCCCCCGACTCAATGATGTTACATGTATTGACTAAATGAAGCCTAAGAGAGCATAGCCAAGGCCTAAGATGAGTTTTTTGTCAGCAGCAGCAGCAACTTGTGCGAGATCAGTGGCAGCGGCGGCATCCCATCCTTTTCTATTTTGGAGCAACAGTAGTAGTAGTAGTAAAATTAGTAGTAGTCCATTTGTTGTTGGTTAATTTGACTAAATAGTTGCAATAAGTGCTATCATTAATGGAGAATTGGCTGCTATGTGTGAGTATCCTCCGCCTACCTGCCCGCCCGCCGCAGTTACCATTATCTTGTCTCACTCACTCACATGTGATTAGTTACTACTTGTATACAATAGCAACGGCCATATTACCTACCTATCACCTTGAGAACACTGCGTCTCGTCCCATACATCAGTCAGGTTAAGCACCGTTGACTTTGGTTAGTACTTGGATGGGTGTCCTGCCTGGGAACACCAACTGCTGCTGATGGTATACAAATTTGGGCAGTCTCCGTGGGTCAGTGTGTGTGTGTGTGTACAAGAATGTCGCACATGGAAATGTGTACATGCCATTTTAATAATAGTTTACCATCCATGAAGAAAACGTCTACCTATTTCTCATTCCATTGTCTCTCTCTGCCGGCCGGCCTACCTACCTGCTAAAACTTGTCCACTCAATATGCTGTTGAATATCTATCTCCAGTGATCACTTACCCTTAATTCCTACATTATTAACCAAATGATCTCATTAACAAATCTCTACACAAATCAACCACCTACCTTCCTGCTAACATCAATCACAACAACTAATACACTCAACTCAGTCCCAAACACTTTTCTTATTCCTTCCTCAACACCTCGCCCTATATAACCTATCTTACAAAATTAAATTTAAATACCTAACTGCCAACCCATCCCCCATCCCTTCCCCTCCCCTCCCCCCCCCCCCCCCTCAACCACACTTCCATCTGTAGCTCCTCCGGACCCCTCCATACCCCAATGACCCCTCCCAAACCAAAACTCTCCACCCCATACAATAGAGGCCGCCGTACCCCTACCCCTCATACCACCCCCACAATTACCCCACAATCCCCATCCCCTGCCCAACACAGAAAATTGCGGCCACAACGCTATATTTAACCAGCTAAAACTTTCGTTCCTTCGCCCATGTACTATTTATTCTTGAAATAAAACAAGGAAAAACACAAACTGGATTTTCCTTTCGTAGTAAAACATATATTTTGCAGAACGAGGCCTAAAATAGCACATATTAGATATTGGGTTACTTGTTTACCATTCACAAACTCTTTTGGAAACACCACACTAATTATTAATTAATACATACTTTTAAACACACACACACACACACACACATGTCAGTTATCCTAAATTCTCCAACATTCATTCATAAAACCGCCTGTCAGGACTGCAACCTCATCAAACAAAGCTGTCAGGTATTTCTAACTGACAACACAAGATAACAACTTCACATATCAATCATTGCAACTGTTGATCAAAAGATACTAACTAACCTTGCTATGAGATATAAATACAACTGAAAAATTTGATCCTGAAGGCAACTCCAGCGTGGCCTAGTCAGATAGAACATATTCTTAATCTGGATAGACCTGCATTCGAGCCTGTCGGAACAGTTGCAAGTACAGGGCACAGATTTCTCTGTGTGTCCCCTCATGTAGGAGCATCAGTTTCGATAGACTCTCTGGATAGCCGAAGAGTGATTGACTGACCCCTTAGAATGTGGGGAAGGGTTGAAGTCCGGGGGCCCACGTACGGATACCTGGATCCACTGACCTCTAGGAGGTCTTTCAATCCACCTGGATTTCAGGTGGGGAGAAGGGAGGCAATTTGGGTCGACACAAATAGCTTCCTGGACCCAAAACCGCATGAGTACACGGACACGCACACAGACACTCATGGACTCTGACACGAACCAAAGGTTCGTGTCAGATAATAAGAAGCGAGAATAGGTTGGTTAGGTTAGGTTGGTTAGGTTAGGTTGGTTAGGTTGGTTGGTTAGGTTGGTTGGTTAAGTTGGTTGGTTGGTTAGGTTGGTTCGTTAGGTTGGTTAGGTTGGTTGGTTAGGTTGGTTGGTTAGGTTGGTTAGGTTGGTTGGTTGGTTAGGTTAGGTTGGTTGGTTTGGTTAGGTTGGTTGGTTAGGTAGGTTGGTTAGGTTGGCTGGTTAGGATGGTTAGGTTGGTTGGTTAGGCTGGTTGGTTGGTTAGGTTGGCTTAGTTAGGCTGGTTGGTTAGGTTAGGTTGGTTAGTTTGGTTGGTTAGGTTTGTTGGTTAGGTTAGGTTAGATTGCTTAGGTTGGTTGATTAGGTTGGTTGATTTGGTTGGTTGATTTTGTTGGTTGGTTAGGTTAGGTAGCTTAGGTTGGTTGACTAGGTTGGTTAGGTTGGTTGGTTTGGTTGGTTGGTTAGGTGGGTTAGGTTAGGTGGGTTGTTTGGTTAGGTTAATTGGTTAGGTGGGATAATTAGGTTAGGTTGGTTGGTTAGGTTAGGTTGCTTAGGTTGGTTGATTAGGTTGCTTAGGTTGTTTGATTAGGTTGGTTAGGTTAGGTTGCTTAGGTTGGTTGATTAGGTTGGTTAGGTTGGTTGGTAAGGTTGGTTAGGTTGGTTAGAATTAGAATTTGAGGTTAGAATTTTAGGTTAGAACAAACATAAGTATGGTTTAATAAGCAATTTAGATAATATGTACGCCTAGGTTGGTTAAGTTGGGTTGGTTAGGGAATGTTGGTAAGGTACAGTTAAGGTTGGTTATTTTGTAGTTGACTGTGTAAGGCAATATTCGTATTATTCCACTGACTGATATATATATATATATATATATATATATATATATATATATATATATATATATATATATATATATATATATATATATATATATATATATATATATATTTCGGTTAGGTTAGGTTGGTTTAGGCTAGGAAATAGGCTACGTTTGTAAAAATAGCAATAGGTAAAAAAATAAAAAAAATGAATAAAGTATAAATAAATTATAATTTATTTAAAAACAATAAAAATATGAAGAGAAAAAAATAGCTTTAATTTTAGGTAACGTATCTTATCACCGAATGCCTCTGTTCACCTATCAGTAAATAGGTATCCAGGAGTTGGTTAGGTTAGGTTAGTTTTGGCTAGGAAATAAGCTACGTTTGGAGGGTTAGGTTAGGTTATTTTTGGCTAGGAAATAGGCTAGGTTTGTAGAAATAGGGCAGTAATTGTAGGTAGCGTTTCCTATCACCGAATGCCTCTATTCACCTAGCAGTAAATAGGTATCCAAAAGTTAGTTAGTTAGGTTAGTTTAGATAAGGTTAGGTTAGGTTAAATTAGGTTAGGTTAGGTTAGATTAGGTTAGGTTAGTTATTGCTGGGAAATAGGCTAGGTTTGTAGAAATAAAAATAGGGTTGTAACTGTTGGTAGCAATTCTTATCACCGAATGCCTCTGTTCACCTAGCAGTAAATAGGTATGTAGGAGTTAGTTAGGATAGGTTAGGTTAGGTTAGATTAGGTTAGATTTGTTTTGGCTAGGAAATAGGCTAGGTTTGTAGAAATAGAAAAAGGGCTGTAATTGTTGGTAACGTTTCCTATCACCGAATGCCTCTGTTCACCTAGTAGTAAGTAAGTATCCAGGAGTTAGTTAGGTTAGATTGGGTTAGATTAGTTTAGGCTAGGAAATAGGCTAGGTTTGTAGAAATTGAAATAGGGCTGTAATTGTTGGTAGCGTTTCCTATCACCGAGTGCCTCTGTTCACCTAGCAGTAAGTAAGTATCCAAAAGTTAGTTAGTTTAGGTTAGGTTAGATTAGGTTACGTTAGTTTTGGCTAAGAAATAGGCTAGGTTTGTAGAAAAAGAAATAGGGCTTTAATTGTTGGTAGCGTTTCCTATCACCGAATTCCTCTGTTCACCTAGCAGTAAATAGGTATCCAGGAGTTAGTTAGGTTAGGTTAGGTTAGATTAGGTTAGGTTGGTTTAGGCCTAGGTTTGTAGAAATAGGGCTGTAATTGTTGGTAGTGTTTCCTATGACCGAATGCCTCTGTTCACCTAGCAGTAAATAGGTATCCAGGAGTTAGTTAGGTTAGGTTAGATTGGGTTAGGTTAGTTAAGGCTAGGAAATAGGCTAGGTTTGTAGAAATAAAAAAAGGGTTCTAATTGTTGGTAGAGTTTCCTATTACCGATTGCCTCTGTTTACCTAGCAGTTAATAGGTATCCAAGAGTTAGTTAGGTTAGGTTAGGTTAGGTTAGATTAGCTTAGGTTAGGTTAGATTAGGTTAGATTAGGTTAGGTTAGATTAAATTGGGTTGGTTTAGGCTAGGTTTGTAGAAATGAGGCTGTAATTGTTGGTAGCGTTTCCTATCACCGAATGCCTGTGTTCACCTAGCAGTAAATAGGTATCCAGGAGTTACTAATTAAGCTAGCTACTTGGGGCATGGTGAGTGAGTGAGGGTTAGTTAGTCAGTCACTAGTTGGACCTTGTGGGGTGGTGGGTGTTGGAGACCACTATAAGCCTAACATGTATAAAGTGCCTGTCTGCCTGTCCCCCGACTCAATGATGTTACATGTATTGACTAAATGAAGCCTAAGAGAGCATAGCCAAGGCCTAAGATGAGTTTTTTGTCAGCAGCAGCAGCAACTTGTGCGAGATCAGTGGCAGCGGCGGCATCCCATCCTTTTCTATTTTGGAGCAACAGTAGTAGTAGTAGTAAAATTAGTAGTAGTCCATTTGTTGTTGGTTAATTTGACTAAATAGTTGCAATAAGTGCTATCATTAATGGAGAATTGGCTGCTATGTGTGAGTATCCTCCGCCTACCTGCCCGCCCGCCGCAGTTACCATTATCTTGTCTCACTCACTCACATGTGATTAGTTACTACTTGTATACAATAGCAACGGCCATATTACCTACCTATCACCTTGAGAACACTTCGTCTCGTCCCATACATCAGTCAGGTTAAGCACCGTTGACTTTGGTTAGTACTTGGATGGGTGTCCTGCCTGGGAACACCAACTGCTGCTGATGGTATACAAATTTGGGCAGTCTCCGTGGGTCAGTGTGTGTGTGTGTGTACAAGAATGTCGCACATGGAAATGTGTACATGCCATTTTAATAATAGTTTACCATCCATGAAGAAAACGTCTACCTATTTCTCATTCCATTGTCTCTCTCTGCCGGCCGGCCTACCTACCTGCTAAAACTTGTCCACTCAATATGCTGTTGAATATCTATCTCCAGTGATCACTTACCCTTAATTCCTACATTATTAACCAAATGATCTCATTAACAAATCTCTACACAAATCAACCACCTACCTTCCTGCTAACATCAATCACAACAACTAATACACTCAACTCAGTCCCAAACACTTTTCTTATTCCTTCCTCAACACCTCGCCCTATATAACCTATCTTACAAAATTAAATTTAAATACCTAACTGCCAACCCATCCCCCATCCCTTCCCCTCCCCTCCCCCCCCCCTCAACCACACTTCCCTCTGTAGCTCCTCCGGACCCCTCCATACCCCAATGACCCCTCCCAAACCAAAACTCTCCACCCCATACAATAGAGGCCGCCGTACCCCTACCCCTCATACCACCCCCACAATTACCCCACAATCCCCATCCCCTGCCCAACACAGAAAATTGCGGCCACAACGCTATATTTAACCAGCTAAAACTTTCGTTCCTTCGCCCATGTACTATTTATTCTTGAAATAAAACAAGGAAAAACACAAACTGGATTTTCCTTTCGTAGTAAAACATATATTTTGCAGAACGAGGCCTAAAATAGCACATATTAGATATTGGGTTACTTGTTTACCATTCACAAACTCTTTTGGAAACACCACACTAATTATTAATTAATACATACTTTTAAACACACACACACACACACACATGTCAGTTATCCCAAATTCTCCAACATTCATTCATAAAACCGCCTGTCAGGACTGCAACCTCATCAAACAAAGCTGTCAGGTATTTCTAACTGACAACACAAGATAACAACTTCACATATCAATCATTGCAACTGTTGATCAAAAGATACTAACTAACCTTGCTATGAGATATAAATACAACTGAAAAATTTGATCGTGAAGGCAACTCCAGCGTGGCCTAGTCAGATAGAACATATTCTTAATCTGGATAGACCTGCATTCGAGCCTGTCGGAACAGTTGCAAGTACAGGGCACAGATTTCTCTGTGTGTCTCCTCATGTAGGAGCATCAGTTTCGATAGACTCTCTGGATAGCCGAAGAGTGATTGACTGACCCCTTAGAATGTGGGGAAGGGTTGAAGTCCAGGGGCCCACGTACGGATACCTGGATCCACTGACCTCTAGGAGGTCTTTCAATCCACCTGGATTTCAGGTGGGGAGAAGGGAGGCAATTTGGGTCGACACAAATAGCTTCCTGGACCCAAAACCGCATGAGTACACGGACACGCACACAGACACTCATGGACTCTGACACGAACCAAAGGTTCGTGTCAGATAATAAGAAGCGAGAATAGGTTGGTTAGGTTAGGTTGGTTAGGTTAGGTTGGTTAGGTTGGTTGGTTAGGTTGGTTGGTTAAGTTGGTTGGTTGGTTAGGTTGGTTCGTTAGGTTGGTTAGGTTGGTTGGTTAGGTTGGTTGGTTAGGTTGGTTAGGTTGGTTGGTTGGTTAGGTTAGGTTGGTTGGTTTGGTTAGGTTGGTTGGTTAGGTAGGTTGGTTAGGTTGGCTGGTTAGGATGGTTAGGTTGGTTGGTTAGGCTGGTTGGTTGGTTAGGTTGGTTAGTTAGGCTGGTTGGTTAGGTTAGGTTGGTTAGTTTGGTTGGTTAGGTTTGTTGGTTAGGTTAGGTTAGATTGCTTAGGTTGGTTGATTAGGTTGGTTTATTTGGTTGGTTGATTTTGTTGGTTGGTTAGGTTAGGTAGCTTAGGTTGGTTGACTAGGTTGGTTAGGTTGGTTGGTTTGGTTGGTTGGTTAGGTGGGTTAGGTTAGGTGGGTTGTTTGGTTAGGTTAATTGGTTAGGTGGGATAATTAGGTTAGGTTGGTTGGTTAGGTTAGGTTGCTTAGGTTGGTTGATTAGGTTGCTTAGGTTGTTTGATTAGGTTGGTTAGGTTAGGTTGCTTAGGTTGGTTGATTAGGTTGGTTAGGTTGGTTGGTAAGGTTGGTTAGGTTGGTTAGAATTAGAATTTGAGGTTAGAATTTTAGGTTAGAACAAACATAAGTATGGTTTAATAAGCAATTTAGATAATATGTACGCCTAGGTTGGTTAAGTTGGGTTGGTTAGGAAATGTTGGTAAGGTACAGTTAAGGTTGGTTATTTTGTAGTTGACTGTGTAAGGCAATATTCGTATTATTCCACACATATATATATATATATATATATATATATATATATATATATATATATATATATATATATATATATATATATATATTTCGGTTAGGTTAGGTTGGATTAGGCTAGGAAATAGGCTACGTTTGTAAAAATAGCAATAGGTAAAAAAATAAAAAAAATGAATAAAGTATAAATAAATTATAATTTATCTAAAAACAATAAAAATATGAAGAGAAAAAAATAGCTTTAATTTTAGGTAACGTATCTTATCACCGAATGCCTCTGTTCACCTATCAGTAAATAGGTATCCAGGAGTTGGTTAGGTTAGGTTAGTTTTGGCTAGGAAATAAGCTACGTTTGGAGGGTTAGGTTAGGTTATTTTTGGCTAGGAAATAGGCTAGGTTTGTAGAAATAGGGCAGTAATTGTAGGTAGCGTTTCCTATCACCGAATGCCTCTATTCACCTAGCAGTAAATAGGTATCCAAAAGTTAGTTAGTTAGGTTAGTTTAGATAAGGTTAGGTTAGGTTAAATTAGGTTAGGTTAGGTTAGATTAGGTTAGGTTAGTTATTGCTGGGAAATAGGCTAGGTTTGTAGAAATAAAAATAGGGTTGTAACTGTTGGTAGCAATTCTTATCACCTAATGCCTCTGTTCACCTAGCAGTAAATAGGTATGTAGGAGTTAGTTAGGATAGGTTAGGTTAGGTTAGATTAGGTTAGATTTGTTTTGGCTAGGAAATAGGCTAGGTTTGTAGAAATAGAAAAAGGGCTGTAATTGTTGGTAACGTTTCCTATCACCGAATGCCTCTGTTCACCTAGTAGTAAGTAAGTATCCAGGAGTTAGTTAGGTTAGATTGGGTTAGATTAGTTTAGGCTAGGAAATAGGCTAGGTTTGTAGAAATTGAAATAGGGCTGTAATTGTTGGTAGCGTTTCCTATCACCGAGTGCCTCTGTTCACCTAGCAGTAAGTAAGTATCCAAAAGTTAGTTAGTTTAGGTTAGGTTAGATTAGGTTACGTTAGTTTTGGCTAAGAAATAGGCTAGGTTTGTAGAAAAAGAAATAGGGCTTTAATTGTTGGTAGCGTTTCCTATCACCGAATTCCTCTGTTCACCTAGCAGTAAATAGGTATCCAGGAGTTAGTTAGGTTAGGTTAGGTTAGATTAGGTTAGGTTGGTTTAGGCCTAGGTTTGTAGAAATAGGGCTGTAATTGTTGGTAGTGTTTCCTATGACCGAATGCCTCTGTTCACCTAGCAGTAAATAGGTATCCAGGAGTTAGTTAGGTTAGGTTAGATTGGGTTAGGTTAGTTAAGGCTAGGAAATAGGCTAGGTTTGTAGAAATAAAAAAAGGGTTCTAATTGTTGGTAGAGTTTCCTATTACCGATTGCCTCTGTTTACCTAGCAGTTAATAGGTATCCAAGAGTTAGTTAGGTTAGGTTAGGTTAGGTTAGATTAGCTTAGGTTAGGTTAGATTAGGTTAGATTAGGTTAGGTTAGATTAAATTGGGTTGGTTTAGGCTAGGTTTGTAGAAATGAGGCTGTAATTGTTGGTAGCGTTTCCTATCACCGAATGCCTGTGTTCACCTAGCAGTAAATAGGTATCCAGGAGTTACTAATTAAGCTAGCTACTTGGGGCATGGTGAGTGAGTGAGGGTTAGTTAGTCAGTCACTAGTTGGACCTTGTGGGGTGGTGGGTGTTGGAGACCACTATAAGCCTAACATGTATAAAGTGCCTGTCTGCCTGTCCCCCGACTCAATGATGTTACATGTATTGACTAAATGAAGCCTAAGAGAGCATAGCCAAGGCCTAAGATGAGTTTTTTGTCAGCAGCAGCAGCAACTTGTGCGAGATCAGTGGCAGCGGCGGCATCCCATCCTTTTCTATTTTGGAGCAACAGTAGTAGTAGTAGTAAAATTAGTAGTAGTCCATTTGTTGTTGGTTAATTTGACTAAATAGTTGCAATAAGTGCTATCATTAATGGAGAATTGGCTGCTATGTGTGAGTATCCTCCGCCTACCTCCCCGCCCGCCGCAGTTACCATTATCTTGTCTCACTCACTCACATGTGATTAGTTACTACTTGTATACAATAGCAACGGCCATATTACCTACCTATCACCTTGAGAACACTTCGTCTCGTCCCATACATCAGTCAGGTTAAGCACCGTTGACTTTGGTTAGTACTTGGATGGGTGTCCTGCCTGGGAACACCAACTGCTGCTGATGGTATACAAATTTGGGCAGTCTCCGTGGGTCAGTGTGTGTGTGTGTGTACAAGAATGTCGCACATGGAAATGTGTACATGCCATTTTAATAATAGTTTACCATCCATGAAGAAAACGTCTACCTATTTCTCATTCCATTGTCTCTCTCTGCCGGCCGGCCTACCTACCTGCTAAAACTTGTCCACTCAATATGCTGTTGAATATCTATCTCCAGTGATCACTTACCCTTAATTCCTACATTATTAACCAAATGATCTCATTAACAAATCTCTACACAAATCAACCACCTACCTTCCTGCTAACATCAATCACAACAACTAATACACTCAACTCAGTCCCAAACACTTTTCTTATTCCTTCCTCAACACCTCGCCCTAATAACCTATCTTACAAAATTAAATTTAAATACCTAACTGCCAACCCATCCCCCATCCCTTCCCCTCCCCTCCCCCCCCCCCCCTCAACCACACTTCCATCTGTAGCTCCTCCGGACCCCTCCATACCCCAATGACCCCTCCCAAACCAAAACTCTCCACCCCATACAATAGAGGCCGCCGTACCCCTACCCCTCATACCACCCCCACAATTACCCCACAATCCCCATCCCCTGCCCAACACAGAAAATTGCGGCCACAACGCTATATTTAACCAGCTAAAACTTTCGTTCCTTCGCCCATGTACTATTTATTCTTGAAATAAAACAAGGAAAAACACAAACTGGATTTTCCTTTCGTAGTAAAACATATATTTTGCAGAACGAGGCCTAAAATAGCACATATTAGATATTGGGTTACTTGTTTACCATTCACAAACTCTTTTGGAAACACCACACTAATTATTAATTAATACATACTTTTAAACACACACACACACACACACATGTCAGTTAGCCTAAATTCTCCAACATTCATTCATAAAACCGCCTGTCAGGACTGCAACCTCATCAAACAAAGCTGTCAGGTATTTCTAACTGACAACACAAGATAACAACTTCACATATCAATCATTGCAACTGTTGATCAAAAGATACTAACTAACCTTGCTATGAGATATAAATACAACTGAAAAATTTGATCCTGAAGGCAACTCCAGCGTGGCCTAGTCAGAGAGAACATATTCTTAATCTGGATAGACCTGCATTCGAGCCTGTCGGAACAGTTGCAAGTACAGGGCACAGATTTCTCTGTGTGTCCCCTCATGTAGGAGCATCAGTTTCGATAGACTCTCTGGATAGCCGAAGAGTGATTGACTGACCCCTTAGAATGTGGGGAAGGGTTGAAGTCCAGGGGCCCACGTACGGATACCTGGATCCACTGACCTCTAGGAGGTCTTTCAATCCACCTGGATTTCAGGTGGGGAGAAGGGAGGCAATTTGGGTCGACACAAATAGCTTCCTGGACCCAAAACCGCATGAGTACACGGACACGCACACAGACACTCATGGACTCTGACACGAACCAAAGGTTCGTGTCAGATAATAAGAAGCGAGAATAGGTTGGTTAGGTTAGGTTGGTTAGGTTAGGTTGGTTAGGTTGGTTGGTTAGGTTGGTTGGTTAAGTTGGTTGGTTGGTTAGGTTGGTTCGTTAGGTTGGTTAGGTTGGTTGGTTAGGTTGGTTGGTTAGGTTGGTTAGGTTGGTTGGTTGGTTAGGTTAGGTTGGTTGGTTTGGTTAGGTTGGTTGGTTAGGTAGGTTGGTTAGGTTGGCTGGTTAGGATGGTTAGGTTGGTTGGTTAGGCTGGTTGGTTGGTTAGGTTGGTTAGTTAGGCTGGTTGGTTAGGTTAGGTTGGTTAGTTTGGTTGGTTAGGTTTGTTGGTTAGGTTAGGTTAGATTGCTTAGGTTGGTTGATTAGGTTGGTTGATTTGGTTGGTTGATTTTGTTGGTTGGTTAGGTTAGGTAGCTTAGGTTGGTTGACTAGGTTGGTTAGGTTGGTTGGTTTGGTTGGTTGGTTAGGTGGGTTAGGTTAGGTGGGTTGTTTGGTTAGGTTAATTGGTTAGGTGGGATAATTAGGTTAGGTTGGTTGGTTAGGTTAGGTTGCTTAGGTTGGTTGATTAGGTTGGTTAGGTTGGTTGGTAAGGTTGGTTAGGTTGGTTAGAATTAGAATTTTAGGTTAGAATTTAGGTTAGAACAAACATAAGTATGGTTTAATAAGCAATTTAGATAATATGTACGCCTAGGTTGGTTAAGTTGGGTTGGTTAGGGAATGTTGGTAAGGTACAGTTAAGGTTGGTTATTTTGTAGTTGACTGTGTAAGGCAATATTCGTATTATTCCACTGACTGATATATATATATATATATATATATATATATATATATATATATATATATATATATATATATATATAATATATGGAATAGGAGTTCTCCAAAACTCATTTTCGTACTTTTAAGGTGAAGAAAAGAAGTGATTTACTATAGAGTGTATTACACTTATTTGTATAATTTGCACGACGTTTCGAACCTCCATGGTTCATTCTCAAGTGAACAATCTTACAATACTAGTTGATTTTATACCCGCATTAGGTCAGGTGATAATACAATGAAGGTGAAAAACATGGGGGGATACATAAGGGATAAACATAGGGGCTGCAGAAGGCTTATTGGCCCATACGAGGCATCTCCTATCTAAACACA
The DNA here is from genome assembly GCF_040958095.1 of Procambarus clarkii. Classification (NCBI taxonomy): domain Eukaryota; kingdom Metazoa; phylum Arthropoda; class Malacostraca; order Decapoda; family Cambaridae; genus Procambarus; species Procambarus clarkii. Next base: position 109,864 of record NW_027189317.1, on the reverse strand, counting down.
AAGATTAATCCAGTGTAATTGGCCTGTTATGTTGGACATTGTCTTCTGTGTTGGCATCGATATGTTCTTGTCTTGTCCTTACTCTCATGGTGGGTAGAGTAAATAGTTCCGTGATTGGGTGTTCATGGTAGGTCGCTCTATTTATGTGAATTGCCTCAAGAATTTGTAATCTTCTTGAATCTTGGGTTTTGTCTATTATGCAAGTATTCTTGTTCAACATTTCTCTTGTTAGAGTAATGTCATGGGCTTGTCTCATGTGATTCCTAGGGGCACCAGATTGAAGATGGCATGTCAAACGCCTCGTCAGCTTGGTCGACGTCATACCTATGTACTTACATTGAAGGTTACATCCTTCGTGGGGGCAAGTGTACATGTATACAACGCTTGACTGCTGTAGAGGGTTCTCCGTCGGCTTCGGGCTGTTTTTGATAAGGAGTTCGGAAGTCTTCTTGGTTTTGTAGAATATTATCAGGTTTATGTTTTGGTTAGGAGTAGTGCTTTTTACTCCTTTACGGATTATTTCTTTCATTATTCTTTCCTCTTTTATATGTTCACTGTGCATGGTTGATTTGTAATATAATTTTATTGGGGGTGTTGTGGTTTCTGTTCTAGGTTCTGAATTATACCAACGGTCCAAGTGTCTTCTTATAGCAGCGTTTATTTCCGCGTTGCTATATCCGTTGTTCACCAATACCTGAGTTACTCTTTCAAACTCTCTACTCACGTTGCTCCATTCAGAGCAGTGGGTAGATATATATATATATATATATATATATATATATATATATATATATATATATATATATATATATATATATATATATATATATATATAATTTTTCGGTTAGGTTAGGTTGGTTTAGGCTAGGAAATAGGCTACGTTTGTAAAAATAGCAATAGGTAAAAAAATAAAAAAAATGAATAAAGTATAAATAAATTATAATTTATTTAAAACAATAAAAATATGAAGAGAAAAAATAGCTTTAATTTTAGGTAACGTATCTTATCACCGAATGCCTCTGTTCACCTATCAGTAAATAGGTATCCAGGAGTTGGTTAGGTTAGGTTAGTTTTGGCTAGGAAATAAGCTACGTTTGGAGGGTTAGGTTAGGTTATTTTTGGCTAGGAAATAGGCTAGGTTTGTAGAAATAGGGCAGTAATTGTAGGTAGCGTTTCCTATCACCGAATGCCTCTATTCACCTAGCAGTAAATAGGTATCCAAAAGTTAGTTAGTTAGGTTAGTTTAGATAAGGTTAGGTTAGGTTAAATTAGGTTAGGTTAGGTTAGATTAGGTTAGGTTAGTTATTGCTGGGAAATAGGCTAGGTTTGTAGAAATAAAAATAGGGTTGTAACTGTTGGTAGCAATTCTTATCACCGAATGCCTCTGTTCACCTAGCAGTAAATAGGTATGTAGGAGTTAGTTAGGATAGGTTAGGTTAGGTTAGATTAGGTTAGATTTGTTTTGGCTAGGAAATAGGCTAGGTTTGTAGAAATAGAAAAAGGGCTGTAATTGTTGGTAACGTTTCCTATCACCGAATGCCTCTGTTCACCTAGTAGTAAGTAAGTATCCAGGAGTTAGTTAGGTTAGATTGGGTTAGATTAGTTTAGGCTAGGAAATAGGCTAGGTTTGTAGAAATTGAAATAGGGCTGTAATTGTTGGTAGCGTTTCCTATCACCGAGTGCCTCTGTTCACCTAGCAGTAAGTAAGTATCCAAAAGTTAGTTAGTTTAGGTTAGGTTAGATTAGGTTACGTTAGTTTTGGCTAAGAAATAGGCTAGGTTTGTAGAAAAAGAAATAGGGCTTTAATTGTTGGTAGCGTTTCCTATCACCGAATTCCTCTGTTCACCTAGCAGTAAATAGGTATCCAGGAGTTAGTTAGGTTAGGTTAGGTTAGATTAGGTTAGGTTGGTTTAGGCCTAGGTTTGTAGAAATAGGGCTGTAATTGTTGGTAGTGTTTCCTATGACCGAATGCCTCTGTTCACCTAGCAGTAAATAGGTATCCAGGAGTTAGTTAGGTTAGGTTAGATTGGGTTAGGTTAGTTAAGGCTAGGAAATAGGCTAGGTTTGTAGAAATAAAAAAAGGGTTCTAATTGTTGGTAGAGTTTCCTATTACCGATTGCCTCTGTTTACCTAGCAGTTAATAGGTATCCAAGAGTTAGTTAGGTTAGGTTAGGTTAGGTTAGATTAGCTTAGGTTAGGTTAGATTAGGTTAGATTAGGTTAGGTTAGATTAAATTGGGTTGGTTTAGGCTAGGTTTGTAGAAATGAGGCTGTAATTGTTGGTAGCGTTTCCTATCACCGAATGCCTGTGTTCACCTAGCAGTAAATAGGTATCCAGGAGTTACTAATTAAGCTAGCTACTTGGGGCATGGTGAGTGAGTGAGGGTTAGTTAGTCAGTCACTAGTTGGACCTTGTGGGGTGGTGGGTGTTGGAGACCACTATAAGCCTAACATGTATAAAGTGCCTGTCTGCCTGTCCCCCGACTCAATGATGTTACATGTATTGACTAAATGAAGCCTAAGAGAGCATAGCCAAGGCCTAAGATGAGTTTTTTGTCAGCAGCAGCAGCAACTTGTGCGAGATCAGTGGCAGCGGCGGCATCCCATCCTTTTCTATTTTGGAGCAACAGTAGTAGTAGTAGTAAAATTAGTAGTAGTCCATTTGTTGTTGGTTAATTTGACTAAATAGTTGCAATAAGTGCTATCATTAATGGAGAATTGGCTGCTATGTGTGAGTATCCTCCGCCTACCTGCCCGCCCGCCGCAGTTACCATTATCTTGTCTCACTCACTCACATGTGATTAGTTACTACTTGTATACAATAGCAACGGCCATATTACCTACCTATCACCTTGAGAACACTGCGTCTCGTCCCATACAACAGTCAGGTTAAGCACCGTTGACTTTGGTTAGTACTTGGATGGGGGTCCTGCCTGGGAACACCAACTGCTGCTGATGGTATACAAATTTGGGCAGTCTCCGTGGGTCAGTGTGTGTGTGTGTGTACAAGAATGTCGCACATGGAAATGTGTACATGCCATTTTAATAATAGTTTACCATCCATGAAGAAAACGTCTACCTATTTCTCATTCCATTGTCTCTCTCTGCCGGCCGGCCTACCTACCTGCTAAAACTTGTCCACTCAATATGCTGTTGAATATCTATCTCCAGTGATCACTTACCCTTAATTCCTACATTATTAACCAAATGATCTCATTAACAAATCTCTACACAAATCAACCACCTACCTTCCTGCTAACATCAATCACAACAACTAATACACTCAACTCAGTCCCAAACACTTTTCTTATTCCTTCCTCAACACCTCGCCCTATATAACCTATCTTACAAAATTAAATTTAAATACCTAACTGCCAACCCATCCCCCATCCCTTCCCCTCCCCTCCCCCCCCTCAACCACACTTCCCTGTAGCTCCTCCGGACCCCTCCATACCCCAATGACCCCTCCCAAACCAAAACTCTCCACCCCATACAATAGAGGCCGCCGTACCCCTACCCCTCATACCACCCCCACAATTACCCCACAATCCCCATCCCCTGCCCAACACAGAAAATTGCGGCTACAACGCTATATTTAACCAGCTAAAACTTTCGTTCCTTCGCCCATGTACTATTTATTCTTGAAATAAAACAAGGAAAAACACAAACTGGATTTTCCTTTCGTAGTAAAACATATATTTTGCAGAACGAGGCCTAAAATAGCACATATTAGATATTGGGTTACTTGTTTACCATTCACAAACTCTTTTGGAAACACCACACTAATTATTAATTAATACATACTTTTAAACACACACACACACACACATTTCAGTTATCCTAAATTCTCCAACATTCATTCATAAAACCGCCTGTCAGGACTGCAACCTCATCAAACAAAGCTGTCAGGTATTTCTAACTGACAACACAAGATAACAACTTCACATATCAATCATTGCAACTGTTGATCAAAAGATACTAACTAACCTTGCTATGAGATATAAATACAACTGAAAAATTTGATCCTGAAGGCAACTCCAGCGTGGCCTAGTCAGATAGAACATATTCTTAATCTGGATAGACCTGCATTCGAGCCTGTCGGAACAGTTGCAAGTACAGGGCACAGATTTCTCTGTGTGTCCCCTCATGTAGGAGCATCAGTTTCGATAGACTCTCTGGATAGCCGAAGAGTGATTGACTGACCCCTTAGAATGTGGGGAAGGGTTGAAGTCCAGGGGCCCACGTACGGATACCTGGATCCACTGACCTCTAGGAGGTCTTTCAATCCACCTGGATTTCAGGTGGGGAGAAGGGAGGCAATTTGGGTCGACACAAATAGCTTCCTGGACCCAAAACCGCATGAGTACACGGACACGCACACAGACACTCATGGACTCTGACACGAACCAAAGGTTCGTGTCAGATAATAAGAAGCGAGAATAGGTTGGTTAGGTTAGGTTGGTTAGGTTAGGTTGGTTAGGTTGGTTGGTTAGGTTGGTTGGTTAAGTTGGTTGGTTGGTTAGGTTGGTTGTTAGGTTGGTTAGGTTGGTTGGTTAGGTTGGTTAGGTTGGTTGGTTGGTTAGGTTAGGTTGGTTGGTTTGGTTAGGTTGGTTGGTTAGGTAGGTTGGTTAGGTTGGCTGGTTAGGATGGTTAGGTTGGTTGGTTAGGCTGGTTGGTTGGTTAGGTTGGTTAGTTAGGCTGGTTGGTTAGGTTAGGTTGGTTAGTTTGGTTGGTTAGGTTTGTTGGTTAGGTTAGGTTAGATTGCTTAGGTTGGTTGATTAGGTTGGTTGATTTGGTTGGTTGATTTTGTTGGTTGGTTAGGTTAGGTAGCTTAGGTTGGTTGACTAGGTTGGTTAGGTTGGTTGGTTTGGTTGGTTGGTTAGGTGGGTTAGGTTAGGTGGGTTGTTTGGTTAGGTTAATTGGTTAGGTGGGATAATTAGGTTAGGTTGGTTGGTTAGGTTAGGTTGCTTAGGTTGGTTGATTAGGTTGCTTAGGTTGTTTGATTAGGTTGGTTAGGTTAGGTTGCTTAGGTTGGTTGATTAGGTTGGTTGGTAAGGTTGGTTAGGTTGGTTAGAATTAGAATTTGAGGTTAGAATTTTAGGTTAGAACAAACATAAGTATGGTTTAATAAGCAATTTAGATAATATGTACGCCTAGGTTGGTTAAGTTGGGTTGGTTAGGGAATGTTGGTAAGGTACAGTTAAGGTTGGTTATTTTGTAGTTGACTGTGTAAGGCAATATTCGTATTATTCCACTGACTGATATATATATATATATATATATATATATATATATATATATATATATATATATATAATATATATATATATTGGAATAGGAGTTCTCCAAAACTCATTTTCGTACTTTTAAGGTGAAGAAAAGAAGTGATTTACTATAGAGTGTATTACACTTATTTGTATAATTTGCACGACGTTTCGAACCTCCATGGTTCATTCTCAAGTGAACAATCTTACAATACTAGTTGATTTTATACCCGCATTAGGTCAGGTGATAATACAATGAAGGTGAAAAACATGGGGGGATACATAAGGGATAAACATAGGGGCTGCAGAAGGCTTATTGGCCCATACGAGGCATCTCCTATCTAAACACAAAGATTAATCCAGTGTAATTGGCCTGTTATGTTGGACATTGTCTTCTGTGTTGGCATCGATATGTTCTTGTCTTGTCCTTACTCTCATGGTGGGTAGAGTAAATAGTTCCGTGATTTGGGTGTTCATGGTAGGTCGCTCTATTCTTATGTGAATTGCCTCAAGAATTTGTAATCTTCTTGAATCTTGGGTTTTGTCTATTATGCAAGTATTCTTGTTCAACATTTCTCTTGTTAGAGTAATGTCATGGGCTTGTCTCATGTGATTCCTAGGGGCACCAGATTGAAGATGGCATGTCAAACGCCTCGTCAGCTTGGTCGACGTCATACCTATGTACTTACATTGAAGGTTACATCCTTCGTGGGGGCAAGTGTACATGTATACAACGCTTGACTGCTGTAGAGGGTTCTCCGTCGGCTTCGGGCTGTTTTTGATAAGGAGTTCGGAAGTCTTCTTGGTTTTGTAGAATATTATCAGGTTTATGTTTTGGTTAGGAGTAGTGCTTTTTACTCCTTTACGGATTATTTCTTTCATTATTCTTTCCTCTTTTATATGTTCACTGTGCATGGTTGATTTGTAATATAATTTTATTGGGGGTGTTGTGGTTTCTGTTCTAGGTTCTGAATTATACCAACGGTCCAAGTGTCTTCTTATAGCAGCGTTTATTTCCGCGTTGCTATATCCGTTGTTCACCAATACCTGAGTTACTCTTTCAAACTCTCTACTCACGTTGCTCCATTCAGAGCAGTGGGTAGATATATATATATATATATATATATATATATATATATATATATATATATATATATATATATATATATATATAATATATATATATATATATATTTCGGTTAGGTTAGGTTGGTTTAGGCTAGGAAATAGGCTACGTTTGTAAAAATAGCAATAGGTAAAAAAATAAAAAAAATGAATAAAGTATAAATAAATTATAATTTATTTAAAAACAATAAAAATATGAAGAGAAAAAAATAGCTTTAATTTTAGGTAACGTATCTTATCACCGAATGCCTCTGTTCACCTATCAGTAAATAGGTATCCAGGAGTTGGTTAGGTTAGGTTAGTTTTGGCTAGGAAATAAGCTACGTTTGGAGGGTTAGGTTAGGTTATTTTTGGCTAGGAAATAGGCTAGGTTTGTAGAAATAGGGCAGTAATTGTAGGTAGCGTTTCCTATCACCGAATGCCTCTATTCACCTAGCAGTAAATAGGTATCCAAAAGTTAGTTAGTTAGGTTAGTTTAGATAAGGTTAGGTTAGGTTAAATTAGGTTAGGTTAGGTTAGATTAGGTTAGGTTAGTTATTGCTGGGAAATAGGCTAGGTTTGTAGAAATAAAAATAGGGTTGTAACTGTTGGTAGCAATTCTTATCACCGAATGCCTCTGTTCACCTAGCAGTAAATAGGTATGTAGGAGTTAGTTAGGATAGGTTAGGTTAGGTTAGATTTGTTTTGGCTAGGAAATAGGCTAGGTTTGTAGAAATAGAAAAAGGGCTGTAATTGTTGGTAACGTTTCCTATCACCGAATGCCTCTGTTCACCTAGTAGTAAGTAAGTATCCAGGAGTTAGTTAGGTTAGATTGGGTTAGATTAGTTTAGGCTAGGAAATAGGCTAGGTTTGTAGAAATTGAAATAGGGCTGTAATTGTTGGTAGCGTTTCCTATCACCGAGTGCCTCTGTTCACCTAGCAGTAAGTAAGTATCCAAAAGTTAGTTAGTTTAGGTTAGGTTAGATTAGGTTACGTTAGTTTTGGCTAAGAAATAGGCTAGGTTTGTAGAAAAAGAAATAGGGCTTTAATTGTTGGTAGCGTTTCCTATCACCGAATTCCTCTGTTCACCTAGCAGTAAATAGGTATCCAGGAGTTAGTTAGGTTAGGTTAGGTTAGATTAGGTTAGGTTGGTTTAGGCCTAGGTTTGTAGAAATAGGGCTGTAATTGTTGGTAGTGTTTCCTATGACCGAATGCCTCTGTTCACCTAGCAGTAAATAGGTATCCAGGAGTTAGTTAGGTTAGGTTAGATTGGGTTAGGTTAGTTAAGGCTAGGAAATAGGCTAGGTTTGTAGAAATAAAAAAAGGGTTCTAATTGTTGGTAGAGTTTCCTATTACCGATTGCCTCTGTTTACCTAGCAGTTAATAGGTATCCAAGAGTTAGTTAGGTTAGGTTAGGTTAGATTAGCTTAGGTTAGGTTAGATTAGGTTAGATTAGGTTAGGTTAGATTAAATTGGGTTGGTTTAGGCTAGGTTTGTAGAAATGAGGCTGTAATTGTTGGTAGCGTTTCCTATCACCGAATGCCTGTGTTCACCCAGCAGTAAATAGGTATCCAGGAGTTACTAATTAAGCTAGCTACTTGGGGCATGGTGAGTGAGTGAGGGTTAGTTAGTCAGTCACTAGTTGGACCTTGTGGGGTGGTGGGTGTTGGAGACCACTATAAGCCTAACATGTATAAAGTGCCTGTCTGCCTGTCCCCCGACTCAATGATGTTACATGTATTGACTAAATGAAGCCTAAGAGAGCATAGCCAAGGCCTAAGATGAGTTTTTTGTCAGCAGCAGCAGCAACTTGTGCGAGATCAGTGGCAGCGGCGGCATCCCATCCTTTTCTATTTTGGAGCAACAGTAGTAGTAGTAGTAAAATTAGTAGTAGTCCATTTGTTGTTGGTTAATTTGACTAAATAGTTGCAATAAGTGCTATCATTAATGGAGAATTGGCTGCTATGTGTGAGTATCCTCCGCCTACCTGCCCGCCCGCCGCAGTTACCATTATCTTGTCTCACTCACTCACATGTGATTAGTTACTACTTGTATACAATAGCAACGGCCATATTACCTACCTATCACCTTGAGAACACTGCGTCTCGTCCCATACAACAGTCAGGTTAAGCACCGTTGACTTTGGTTAGTACTTGGATGGGGGTCCTGCCTGGGAACACCAACTGCTGCTGATGGTATACAAATTTGGGCAGTCTCCGTGGGTCAGTGTGTGTGTGTGTGTACAAGAATGTCGCACATGGAAATGTGTACATGCCATTTTAATAATAGTTTACCATCCATGAAGAAAACGTCTACCTATTTCTCATTCCATTGTCTCTCTCTGCCGGCCGGCCTACCTACCTGCTAAAACTTGTCCACTCAATATGCTGTTGAATATCTATCTCCAGTGATCACTTACCCTTAATTCCTACATTATTAACCAAATGATCTCATTAACAAATCTCTACACAAATCAACCACCTACCTTCCTGCTAACATCAATCACAACAACTAATACACTCAACTCAGTCCCAAACACTTTTCTTATTCCTTCCTCAACACCTCGCCCTATATAACCTATCTTACAAAATTAAATTTAAATACCTAACTGCCAACCCATCCCCCATCCCTTCCCCTCCCCTCCCCCCCCCCCACCTCAACCACACTTCCATCTGTAGCTCCTCCGGACCCCTCCATACCCCAATGACCCCTCCCAAACCAAAACTCTCCACCCCATACAATAGAGGCCGCCGTACCCCTACCCCTCATACCACCCCCACAATTACCCCACAATCCCCATCCCCTGCCCAACACAGAAAATTGCGGCTACAACGCTATATTTAACCAGCTAAAACTTTCGTTCCTTCGCCCATGTACTATTTATTCTTGAAATAAAACAAGGAAAAACACAAACTGGATTTTCCTTTCGTAGTAAAACATATATTTTGCAGAACGAGGCCTAAAATAGCACATATTAGATATTGGGTTACTTGTTTACCATTCACAAACTCTTTTGGAAACACCACACTAATTATTAATTAATACATACTTTTAAACACACACACACACACACACATTTCAGTTATCCTAAATTCTCCAACATTCATTCATAAAACCGCCTGTCAGGACTGCAACCTCATCAAACAAAGCTGTCAGGTATTTCTAACTGACAACACAAGATAACAACTTCACATATCAATCATTGCAACTGTTGATCAAAAGATACTAACTAACCTTGCTATGAGATATAAATACAACTGAAAAATTTGATCCTGAAGGCAACTCCAGCGTGGCCTAGTCAGATAGAACATATTCTTAATCTGGATAGACCTGCATTCGAGCCTGTCGGAACAGTTGCAAGTACAGGGCACAGATTTCTCTGTGTGTCCCCTCATGTAGGAGCATCAGTTTCGATAGACTCTCTGGATAGCCGAAGAGTGATTGACTGACCCCTTAGAATGTGGGGAAGGGTTGAAGTCCAGGGGCCCACGTACGGATACCTGGATCCACTGACCTCTAGGAGGTCTTTCAATCCACCTGGATTTCAGGTGGGGAGAAGGGAGGCAATTTGGGTCGACACAAATAGCTTCCTGGACCCAAAACCGCATGAGTACACGGACACGCACACAGACACTCATGGACTCTGACACGAACCAAAGGTTCGTGTCAGATAATAAGAAGCGAGAATAGGTTGGTTAGGTTAGGTTGGTTAGGTTAGGTTGGTTAGGTTGGTTGGTTAGGTTGGTTGGTTAAGTTGGTTGGTTGGTTAGGTTGGTTCGTTAGGTTGGTTAGGTTGGTTGGTTAGGTTGGTTGGTTAGGTTGGTTAGGTTGGTTGGTTGGTTAGGTTGGTTGGTTGGTTTGGTTAGGTTGGTTGGTTAGGTAGGTTGGTTAGGTTGGCTGGTTAGGATGGTTAGGTTGGTTGGTTAGGCTGGTTGGTTGGTTAGGTTGGTTAGTTAGGCTGGTTGGTTAGGTTAGGTTGGTTAGTTTGGTTGGTTAGGTTTGTTGGTTAGGTTAGGTTAGATTGCTTAGGTTGGTTGATTAGGTTGGTTGATTTGTTGGTTGGTTAGGTTAGGTAGCTTAGGTTGGTTGACTAGGTTGGTTAGGTTGGTTGGTTTGGTTGGTTGGTTAGGTGGGTTAGGTTAGGTGGGTTGTTTGGTTAGGTTAATTGGTTAGGTGGGATAATTAGGTTAGGTTGGTTGGTTAGGTTAGGTTGCTTAGGTTGGTTGATTAGGTTGCTTAGGTTGTTTGATTAGGTTGGTTAGGTTAGGTTGCTTAGGTTGGTTGATTAGGTTGGTTGGTAAGGTTGGTTAGGTTGGTTAGAATTAGAATTTGAGGTTAGAATTTTAGGTTAGAACAAACATAAGTATGGTTTAATAAGCAATTTAGATAATATGTACGCCTAGGTTGGTTAAGTTGGGTTGGTTAGGGAATGTTGGTAAGGTACAGTTAAGGTTGGTTATTTTGTAGTTGACTGTGTAAGGCAATATTCGTATTATTCCACTGACTGATATATATATATATATATATATATATATATATATATATATATATATATATATATATATATATATATATATATATATATATGGAATAGGAGTTCTCCAAAACTCATTTTCGTACTTTTAAGGTGAAGAAAAGAAGTGATTTACTATAGAGTGTATTACACTTATTTGTATAATTTGCACGACGTTTCGAACCTCCATGGTTCATTCTCAAGTGAACAATCTTACAATACTAGTTGATTTTATACCCGCATTAGGTCAGGTGATAATACAATGAAGGTGAAAAACATGGGGGGATACATAAGGGATAAACATAGGGGCTGCAGAAGGCTTATTGGCCCATACGAGGCATCTCCTATCTAAACACAAAGATTAATCCAGTGTAATTGGCCTGTTATGTTGGACATTGTCTTCTGTGTTGGCATCGATATGTTCTTGTCTTGTCCTTACTCTCATGGTGGGTAGAGTAAATAGTTCCGTGATTTGGGTGTTCATGGTAGGTCGCTCTATTCTTATGTGAATTGCCTCAAGAATTTGTAATCTTCTTGAATCTTGGGTTTTGTCTATTATGCAAGTATTCTTGTTCAACATTTCTCTTGTTAGAGTAATGTCATGGGCTTGTCTCATGTGATTCCTAGGGGCACCAGATTGAAGATGGCATGTCAAACGCCTCGTCAGCTTGGTCGACGTCATACCTATGTACTTACATTGAAGGTTACATCCTTCGTGGGGGCAAGTGTACATGTATACAACGCTTGACTGCTGTAGAGGGTTCTCCGTCGGCTTCGGGCTGTTTTTGATAAGGAGTTCGGAAGTCTTCTTGGTTTTGTAGAATATTATCAGGTTTATGTTTTGGTTAGGAGTAGTGCTTTTTACTCCTTTACGGATTATTTCTTTCATTATTCTTTCCTCTTTTATATGTTCACTGTGCATGGTTGATTTGTAATATAATTTTATTGGGGGTGTTGTGGTTTCTGTTCTAGGTTCTGAATTATACCAACGGTCCAAGTGTCTTCTTATAGCAGCGTTTATTTCCGCGTTGCTATATCCGTTGTTCACCAATACCTGAGTTACTCTTTCAAACTCTCTACTCACGTTGCTCCATTCAGAGCAGTGGGTAGATATATATATATATATATATATATATATATATATATATATATATATATATATATATATATATATATATAATATATATATATATATATTTCGGTTAGGTTAGGTTGGTTTAGGCTAGGAAATAGGCTACGTTTGTAAAAATAGCAATAGGTAAAAAAATAAAAAAAATGAATAAAGTATAAATAAATTATAATTTATTTAAAAACAATAAAAATATGAAGAGAAAAAAATAGCTTTAATTTTAGGTAACGTATCTTATCACCGAATGCCTCTGTTCACCTATCAGTAAATAGGTATCCAGGAGTTGGTTAGGTTAGGTTAGTTTTGGCTAGGAAATAAGCTACGTTTGGAGGGTTAGGTTAGGTTATTTTTGGCTAGGAAATAGGCTAGGTTTGTAGAAATAGGGCAGTAATTGTAGGTAGCGTTTCCTATCACCGAATGCCTCTATTCACCTAGCAGTAAATAGGTATCCAAAAGTTAGTTAGTTAGGTTAGTTTAGATAAGGTTAGGTTAGGTTAAATTAGGTTAGGTTAGGTTAGATTAGGTTAGGTTAGTTATTGCTGGGAAATAGGCTAGGTTTGTAGAAATAAAAATAGGGTTGTAACTGTTGGTAGCAATTCTTATCACCGAATGCCTCTGTTCACCTAGCAGTAAATAGGTATGTAGGAGTTAGTTAGGATAGGTTAGGTTAGGTTAGATTAGGTTAGATTTGTTTTGGCTAGGAAATAGGCTAGGTTTGTAGAAATAGAAAAAGGGCTGTAATTGTTGGTAACGTTTCCTATCACCGAATGCCTCTGTTCACCTAGTAGTAAGTAAGTATCCAGGAGTTAGTTAGGTTAGATTGGGTTAGATTAGTTTAGGCTAGGAAATAGGCTAGGTTTGTAGAAATTGAAATAGGGCTGTAATTGTTGGTAGCGTTTCCTATCACCGAGTGCCTCTGTTCACCTAGCAGTAAGTAAGTATCCAAAAGTTAGTTAGTTTAGGTTAGGTTAGATTAGGTTACGTTAGTTTTGGCTAAGAAATAGGCTAGGTTTGTAGAAAAAGAAATAGGGCTTTAATTGTTGGTAGCGTTTCCTATCACCGAATTCCTCTGTTCACCTAGCAGTAAATAGGTATCCAGGAGTTAGTTAGGTTAGGTTAGGTTAGATTAGGTTAGGTTGGTTTAGGCCTAGGTTTGTAGAAATAGGGCTGTAATTGTTGGTAGTGTTTCCTATGACCGAATGCCTCTGTTCACCTAGCAGTAAATAGGTATCCAGGAGTTAGTTAGGTTAGGTTAGATTGGGTTAGGTTAGTTAAGGCTAGGAAATAGGCTAGGTTTGTAGAAATAAAAAAAGGGTTCTAATTGTTGGTAGAGTTTCCTATTACCGATTGCCTCTGTTTACCTAGCAGTTAATAGGTATCCAAGAGTTAGTTAGGTTAGGTTAGGTTAGGTTAGATTAGCTTAGGTTAGGTTAGATTAGGTTAGATTAGGTTAGGTTAGATTAAATTGGGTTGGTTTAGGCTAGGTTTGTAGAAATGAGGCTGTAATTGTTGGTAGCGTTTCCTATCACCGAATGCCTGTGTTCACCTAGCAGTAAATAGGTATCCAGGAGTTACTAATTAAGCTAGCTACTTGGGGCATGGTGAGTGAGTGAGGGTTAGTTAGTCAGTCACTAGTTGGACCTTGTGGGGTGGTGGGTGTTGGAGACCACTATAAGCCTAACATGTATAAAGTGCCTGTCTGCCTGTCCCCCGACTCAATGATGTTACATGTATTGACTAAATGAAGCCTAAGAGAGCATAGCCAAGGCCTAAGATGAGTTTTTTGTCAGCAGCAGCAGCAACTTGTGCGAGATCAGTGGCAGCGGCGGCATCCCATCCTTTTCTATTTTGGAGCAACAGTAGTAGTAGTAGTAAAATTAGTAGTAGTCCATTTGTTGTTGGTTAATTTGACTAAATAGTTGCAATAAGTGCTATCATTAATGGAGAATTGGCTGCTATGTGTGAGTATCCTCCGCCTACCTGCCCGCCCGCCGCAGTTACCATTATCTTGTCTCACTCACTCACATGTGATTAGTTACTACTTGTATACAATAGCAACGGCCATATTACCTACCTATCACCTTGAGAACACTGCGTCTCGTCCCATACAACAGTCAGGTTAAGCACCGTTGACTTTGGTTAGTACTTGGATGGGGGTCCTGCCTGGGAACACCAACTGCTGCTGATGGTATACAAATTTGGGCAGTCTCCGTGGGTCAGTGTGTGTGTGTGTGTACAAGAATGTCGCACATGGAAATGTGTACATGCCATTTTAATAATAGTTTACCATCCATGAAGAAAACGTCTACCTATTTCTCATTCCATTGTCTCTCTCTGCCGGCCGGCCTACCTACCTGCTAAAACTTGTCCACTCAATATGCTGTTGAATATCTATCTCCAGTGATCACTTACCCTTAATTCCTACATTATTAACCAAATGATCTCATTAACAAATCTCTACACAAATCAACCACCTACCTTCCTGCTAACATCAATCACAACAACTAATACACTCAACTCAGTCCCAAACACTTTTCTTATTCCTTCCTCAACACCTCGCCCTATATAACCTATCTTACAAAATTAAATTTAAATACCTAACTGCCAACCCATCCCCCATCCCTTCCCCTCCCCTCCCCCCCCTCAACCACACTTCCCTCTGTAGCTCCTCCGGACCCCTCCATACCCCAATGACCCCTCCCAAACCAAAACTCTCCACCCCATACAATAGAGGCCGCCGTACCCCTACCCCTCATACCACCCCCACAATTACCCCACAATCCCCATCCCCTGCCCAACACAGAAAATTGCGGCTACAACGCTATATTTAACCAGCTAAAACTTTCGTTCCTTCGCCCATGTACTATTTATTCTTGAAATAAAACAAGGAAAAACACAAACTGGATTTTCCTTTCGTAGTAAAACATATATTTTGCAGAACGAGGCCTAAAATAGCACATATTAGATATTGGGTTACTTGTTTACCATTCACAAACTCTTTTGGAAACACCACACTAATTATTAATTAATACATACTTTTAAACACACACACACACACACATTTCAGTTATCCTAAATTCTCCAACATTCATTCATAAAACCGCCTGTCAGGACTGCAACCTCATCAAACAAAGCTGTCAGGTATTTCTAACTGACAACACAAGATAACAACTTCACATATCAATCATTGCAACTGTTGATCAAAAGATACTAACTAACCTTGCTATGAGATATAAATACAACTGAAAAATTTGATCCTGAAGGCAACTCCAGCGTGGCCTAGTCAGATAGAACATATTCTTAATCTGGATAGACCTGCATTCGAGCCTGTCGGAACAGTTGCAAGTACAGGGCACAGATTTCTCTGTGTGTCCCCTCATGTAGGAGCATCAGTTTCGATAGACTCTCTGGATAGCCGAAGAGTGATTGACTGACCCCTTAGAATGTGGGGAAGGGTTGAAGTCCAGGGGCCCACGTACGGATACCTGGATCCACTGACCTCTAGGAGGTCTTTCAATCCACCTGGATTTCAGGTGGGGAGAAGGGAGGCAATTTGGGTCGACACAAATAGCTTCCTGGACCCAAAACCGCATGAGTACACGGACACGCACACAGACACTCATGGACTCTGACACGAACCAAAGGTTCGTGTCAGATAATAAGAAGCGAGAATAGGTTGGTTAGGTTAGGTTGGTTAGGTTAGGTTGGTTAGGTTGGTTGGTTAGGTTGGTTGGTTAAGTTGGTTGGTTGGTTAGGTTGGTTGGTTAGGTTGGTTGGTTAGGTTGGTTAGGTTGGTTGGTTGGTTAGGTTAGGTTGGTTGGTTTGGTTAGGTTGGTTGGTTAGGTAGGTTGGTTAGGTTGGCTGGTTAGGATGGTTAGGTTGGTTGGTTAGGCTGGTTGGTTGGTTAGGTTGGTTAGTTAGGCTGGTTGGTTAGGTTAGGTTGGTTAGTTTGGTTGGTTAGGTTTGTTGGTTAGGTTAGGTTAGATTGCTTAGGTTGGTTGATTAGGTTGGTTGATTTGGTTGGTTGATTTTGTTGGTTGGTTAGGTTAGGTAGCTTAGGTTGGTTGACTAGGTTGGTTAGGTTGGTTGGTTTGGTTGGTTGGTTAGGTGGGTTAGGTTAGGTGGGTTGTTTGGTTAGGTTAATTGGTTAGGTGGGATAATTAGGTTAGGTTGGTTGGTTAGGTTAGGTTGCTTAGGTTGGTTGATTAGGTTGCTTAGGTTGTTTGATTAGGTTGGTTAGGTTAGGTTGCTTAGGTTGGTTGATTAGGTTGGTTGGTAAGGTTGGTTAGGTTGGTTAGAATTAGAATTTGAGGTTAGAATTTTAGGTTAGAACAAACATAAGTATGGTTTAATAAGCAATTTAGATAATATGTACGCCTAGGTTGGTTAAGTTGGGTTGGTTAGGGAATGTTGGTAAGGTACAGTTAAGGTTGGTTATTTTGTAGTTGACTGTGTAAGGCAATATTCGTATTATTCCACTGACTGATATATATATATATATATATATATATATATATATATATATATATATATATATATATATATATATATATATATATATTGGAATAGGAGTTCTCCAAAACTCATTTTCGTACTTTTAAGGTGAAGAAAAGAAGTGATTTACTATAGAGTGTATTACACTTATTTGTATAATTTGCACGACGTTTCGAACCTCCATGGTTCATTCTCAAGTGAACAATCTTACAATACTAGTTGATTTTATACCCGCATTAGGTCAGGTGATAATACAATGAAGGTGAAAAACATGGGGGGATACATAAGGGATAAACATAGGGGCTGCAGAAGGCTTATTGGCCCATACGAGGCATCTCCTATCTAAACACAAAGATTAATCCAGTGTAATTGGCCTGTTATGTTGGACATTGTCTTCTGTGTTGGCATCGATATGTTCTTGTCTTGTCCTTACTCTCATGGTGGGTAGAGTAAATAGTTCCGTGATTTGGGTGTTCATGGTAGGTCGCTCTATTCTTATGTGAATTGCCTCAAGAATTTGTAATCTTCTTGAATCTTGGGTTTTGTCTATTATGCAAGTATTCTTGTTCAACATTTCTCTTGTTAGAGTAATGTCATGGGCTTGTCTCATGTGATTCCTAGGGGCACCAGATTGAAGATGGCATGTCAAACGCCTCGTCAGCTTGGTCGACGTCATACCTATGTACTTACATTGAAGGTTACATCCTTCGTGGGGGCAAGTGTACATGTATACAACGCTTGACTGCTGTAGAGGGTTCTCCGTCGGCTTCGGGCTGTTTTTGATAAGGAGTTCGGAAGTCTTCTTGGTTTTGTAGAATATTATCAGGTTTATGTTTTGGTTAGGAGTAGTGCTTTTTACTCCTTTACGGATTATTTCTTTCATTATTCTTTCCTCTTTTATATGTTCACTGTGCATGGTTGATTTGTAATATAATTTTATTGGGGGTGTTGTGGTTTCTGTTCTAGGTTCTGAATTATACCAACGGTCCAAGTGTCTTCTTATAGCAGCGTTTATTTCCGCGTTGCTATATCCGTTGTTCACCAATACCTGAGTTACTCTTTCAAACTCTCTACTCACGTTGCTCCATTCAGAGCAGTGGGTAGATATATATATATATATATATATATATATATATATATATATATATATATATATATATATATATATAATATATATATATATATATTTCGGTTAGGTTAGGTTGGTTTAGGCTAGGAAATAGGCTACGTTTGTAAAAATAGCAATAGGTAAAAAAATAAAAAAAATGAATAAAGTATAAATAAATTATAATTTATTTAAAAACAATAAAAATATGAAGAGAAAAAAATAGCTTTAATTTTAGGTAACGTATCTTATCACCGAATGCCTCTGTTCACCTATCAGTAAATAGGTATCCAGGAGTTGGTTAGGTTAGGTTAGTTTTGGCTAGGAAATAAGCTACGTTTGGAGGGTTAGGTTAGGTTATTTTTGGCTAGGAAATAGGCTAGGTTTGTAGAAATAGGGCAGTAATTGTAGGTAGCGTTTCCTATCACCGAATGCCTCTATTCACCTAGCAGTAAATAGGTATCCAAAAGTTAGTTAGTTAGGTTAGTTTAGATAAGGTTAGGTTAGGTTAAATTAGGTTAGGTTAGGTTAGATTAGGTTAGGTTAGTTATTGCTGGGAAATAGGCTAGGTTTGTAGAAATAAAAATAGGGTTGTAACTGTTGGTAGCAATTCTTATCACCGAATGCCTCTGTTCACCTAGCAGTAAATAGGTATGTAGGAGTTAGTTAGGATAGGTTAGGTTAGGTTAGATTAGGTTAGATTTGTTTTGGCTAGGAAATAGGCTAGGTTTGTAGAAATAGAAAAAGGGCTGTAATTGTTGGTAACGTTTCCTATCACCGAATGCCTCTGTTCACCTAGTAGTAAGTAAGTATCCAGGAGTTAGTTAGGTTAGATTGGGTTAGATTAGTTTAGGCTAGGAAATAGGCTAGGTTTGTAGAAATTGAAATAGGGCTGTAATTGTTGGTAGCGTTTCCTATCACCGAGTGCCTCTGTTCACCTAGCAGTAAGTAAGTATCCAAAAGTTAGTTAGTTTAGGTTAGGTTAGATTAGGTTACGTTAGTTTTGGCTAAGAAATAGGCTAGGTTTGTAGAAAAAGAAATAGGGCTTTAATTGTTGGTAGCGTTTCCTATCACCGAATTCCTCTGTTCACCTAGCAGTAAATAGGTATCCAGGAGTTAGTTAGGTTAGGTTAGGTTAGATTAGGTTAGGTTGGTTTAGGCCTAGGTTTGTAGAAATAGGGCTGTAATTGTTGGTAGTGTTTCCTATGACCGAATGCCTCTGTTCACCTAGCAGTAAATAGGTATCCAGGAGTTAGTTAGGTTAGGTTAGATTGGGTTAGGTTAGTTAAGGCTAGGAAATAGGCTAGGTTTGTAGAAATAAAAAAAGGGTTCTAATTGTTGGTAGAGTTTCCTATTACCGATTGCCTCTGTTTACCTAGCAGTTAATAGGTATCCAAGAGTTAGTTAGGTTAGGTTAGGTTAGGTTAGATTAGCTTAGGTTAGGTTAGATTAGGTTAGATTAGGTTAGGTTAGATTAAATTGGGTTGGTTTAGGCTAGGTTTGTAGAAATGAGGCTGTAATTGTTGGTAGCGTTTCCTATCACCGAATGCCTGTGTTCACCCAGCAGTAAATAGGTATCCAGGAGTTACTAATTAAGCTAGCTACTTGGGGCATGGTGAGTGAGTGAGGGTTAGTTAGTCAGTCACTAGTTGGACCTTGTGGGGTGGTGGGTGTTGGAGACCACTATAAGCCTAACATGTATAAAGTGCCTGTCTGCCTGTCCCCCGACTCAATGATGTTACATGTATTGACTAAATGAAGCCTAAGAGAGCATAGCCAAGGCCTAAGATGAGTTTTTTGTCAGCAGCAGCAGCAACTTGTGCGAGATCAGTGGCAGCGGCGGCATCCCATCCTTTTCTATTTTGGAGCAACAGTAGTAGTAGTAGTAAAATTAGTAGTAGTCCATTTGTTGTTGGTTAATTTGACTAAATAGTTGCAATAAGTGCTATCATTAATGGAGAATTGGCTGCTATGTGTGAGTATCCTCCGCCTACCTGCCCGCCCGCCGCAGTTACCATTATCTTGTCTCACTCACTCACATGTGATTAGTTACTACTTGTATACAATAGCAACGGCCATATTACCTACCTATCACCTTGAGAACACTGCGTCTCGTCCCATACAACAGTCAGGTTAAGCACCGTTGACTTTGGTTAGTACTTGGATGGGGGTCCTGCCTGGGAACACCAACTGCTGCTGATGGTATACAAATTTGGGCAGTCTCCGTGGGTCAGTGTGTGTGTGTGTGTACAAGAATGTCGCACATGGAAATGTGTACATGCCATTTTAATAATAGTTTACCATCCATGAAGAAAACGTCTACCTATTTCTCATTCCATTGTCTCTCTCTGCCGGCCGGCCTACCTACCTGCTAAAACTTGTCCACTCAATATGCTGTTGAATATCTATCTCCAGTGATCACTTACCCTTAATTCCTACATTATTAACCAAATGATCTCATTAACAAATCTCTACACAAATCAACCACCTACCTTCCTGCTAACATCAATCACAACAACTAATACACTCAACTCAGTCCCAAACACTTTTCTTATTCCTTCCTCAACACCTCGCCCTATATAACCTATCTTACAAAATTAAATTTAAATACCTAACTGCCAACCCATCC